>NC_091469.1:267525504-267590579 GCF_036971445.1 Narcine bancroftii | reverse complement strand
TTGAGCTGCCCAATTTACACCCAAATAACCTATACCCATGGTATGTTTCGATCAGGGGGAGGAAACCAGAGCCCCTGGGGAAAATGCACGGAGACACGGGAAGAATGTACAAACTCCTTTCAGTTCACGTGGGATTCAAACTCCAGTCCTGATCGCTGGCCCTCTAAAGACATTGTGCTAACTGCTTCGCCAACCATGCTGCTCATGTTACTCTTGAACATGTGTTTGAGGTTGAAGGAGACAGTTTTCTACTTTGGAATTGTATTTACCCTCAAGATGAGCTTTGAACCACATTTCTACATGATCCCTAAGAATGTTCTATTCCCAACTTATAGCATCATCCTGCCCCTTCCCATCCAATCTCGCCTTCTGCTGAAAACCTCATCCATGCTCTTGTTACTCTAGACTTGATTATTCCAGCACTCGCCTGATTAACCTACCTCGTTCCATAAATTTGAAGTCTTTCAAAATTCTGTTTGATCATTTTTGAGACTCCCCAACTTTCATTCATCCATTATTCTGAGCTAACTGACATTTTTTTTTTTCAAAATGCTTCTGTTTTAATTTTTTTTTACCAAGTTTGCCCTCCCATCACTGTTCCCCAAGTGGTCAGGCTTTCTCCAGGTCTGGCCTCTGGAACATGCTTTCAGCTTCCAAAGGCTTCCTCAGCCTCTTCCTCTTTTAAGATGCCCCTAAAGTCTACCTCATTGATCTAGTTTTTGGTCATGAATATTTACACCACCTTTCATGGGTAGCTTCTTGTAATGATTTCCTTTCCCCTTGTTTATTAATTTTACTTTGTTTATTAATTTTACTTTTAAAAGCAACAACAACACTGTTCAGCCTGCTGTTGTACGTACACCACTGATATTATATTCTATCCTACTGTCATTAAGAAGCTGTGCATTATAATGCTGATTTTATATTGAACTAAGGCTTATTCTTGTACTGTGAGCTTCCCTCATATGTGACATAAAAGGAATCTTGCAATTGGAATGATCCATCTTTACAAGGTTTTTCTGGATATCAATCTTAACCAATTGCAAAATGCTTACTTCTGGGATGCAGCTGGTTGCGTGAGACTACATGTTGGGGGCTTGACACTATGAATATGGATCTTGTGCAATATATGAATTGCAATTGAGCAGAAGATCTTTATGCCATCTGGACACATCTGTTGGAAATCAGAGGTAGGTTTGTAACAATGAAAGGAAGTATTTTCTTTCTTTACATCAGTAAGGATTTTTTAAATGTCATATAGAAAGAAAGACTTGATAAATCAAAAATGCTGAAGGTTTCAGAGTGAATAGACAAAATTGCCCAGTCTGGTGTTCTTGAGGGGAAAAAATACAAGTCAAAACCACAAAATAATCTCATGGGGCAAAGGTGAGGATTCATAGGATTTGCAGCAATCAAAATCTACTTAGGTTTACTGTAAATATAGGATATTGCAATTATTAAATAACTTGTGGTTCCAGTGATTATATCGTTTTATGCCTTTGATGCACTATTGTGAGCAGTTTACTGTTCTGACAAATCAGGAATTAAACTGTAGGTTTTGTATGAAGAAGAAATTAACCTTGCAAGGACTGACTTGTCTAATCTGCTTCTATTGGGTGAATGTGAGAAAACGTATACCGGTATTTCAGATACAATATCTGTGCATTGAAAAAATGAAAAGCAAGAAATTTTAGATGCTGAACTAAAAGCATAAAATGCTGTAAATACTCAAAAATATTGTGGAGAGAGAAAAATAGGTTTAATTTCATAATGAAAAGTCACTGCCTGAAATGTTAACTTTATTTCTTGCTCCACAGATGCTGCCTGACTTGCTGAGTATCATTTTCTATTTTGTTTCAGGGAAAGTATATTTCAATATTGCACAGTGAAATGAATTTTACATGGGGATAGTATAGTATCAGATTAACTAAAATACACTTTGTTTTCCAAAAACACAACTGTAAAACAAAATTATCTTTACTTCAGAATTCAAATAACAATGGTCAGTCATTACACACCACTCCTGATTTGAAGGAGAGTAAGTAAAAATTAGGCAAAGGTTTACAATTGATGACTGGCATAGTATTTATTTTGTATTACAGGCCTGGTTAAAATTAACCCAGTGATATGTAATATAACATGAGAAAGTGGGTTTCTGTTGTTTTGTAACAGCGCAATACAAATTGCCAAATTTATTGAAGGTACTAATCAAGGGACTGTATAGAAGGAGATAATATAGCAAAAGTCACTGAAGGATTTAGATAAGACACATAATCAGGGAGATGAATGTCAATTAAAATTTAACCTTGAAAAATGTAGGCTCAGAATACGAGGATCATCAATGTACTTTATGTAATGAATGAAATTGAATTGTCCAACTCAGAAAGATATTTGGGATTAATCTCAATAATGTCACTTTTGATGTCTTGGTAATGAGGGGAGACAATAACAAAACAAAAGGATGATTGACATAAGAACCGGATTAAGCCATTCAGCCCATAAACTAGATAGACCATTCAATTAGATTATTTCTGATTCTGAAGCCATCAGTTAGACAACTTCAGGAAAGGCTCTAACATTACTTGGGTTTGGCACTTAATGCAATTTAATATGTTGACAAAGGTGATGAGGTCTGTCTAACAGAGACATAGAGCTGAAGCCAAGCATTGTGAAGAAGGTTCAGATTAAGCTGTAATTAAGTGGTGGTAGTGTGGAATGAGCTGCCATCTGATGTGGTGAATATGGGCTTCATCTTATGTTTTAAGAGTAAATTGGATAGATGTATGGAGGTGAATGGACTGGAGGGTAATGTTATGGGAGCAGGTCTGTGCAACTAGGTAGATGACGGTCAGTACAGACGAGAGGGGCCAAATGATCTGTTTTCTGTGCTATAGTATTCTATGGTTCTAAGCTGCTTCTGGAATGAACAGAATCATTATTGAACTTGTGGAGGTTTAAGTATTTCTAATTTAATTGTACAGTTAAGTAAGCATGATTTAATGTTAAATCTTTTTCAGAACTTTTGTAGATAAGAAACCATCTTTTGTGAGTATTTCTACAAGGAAAATAAATGCATTTTTTCTTGTTTTTGACGTTTTAATGATTCTACATGTTCTGGAATAGATTCATGGGCTATAGATTCTAAAAGGGAAATTAAGTAAGAAACCTCAAATGATACAAACATAATGGCCAGTGCAGTAGAGAGCAAAATAAATCATATGAGAATCAAAGTTGTTCACACATGCCTGCAGCTCTCAGTTCAGAGTTCACTACACTATTTCTCCAAGCACTGCCATTACTCATTAACTACCTCTGTTAATCCTTTTATTGCTCTTCAAAAACAATCATTTGTATATTGAAGGCCTCCCTAAACTTAATTCAAGCTGAATAATATGCAAATGAGATCACATTCAGGAATTGTTTGTTGAACTCCATAAATTGATCTGTAATACATTTGGAAAAAGGATAGACATGATTTTAAAAGTCTGGTCATGGGAAGATGCATGAAAATTTCCTGTGAAGTCAAACTTCTTGAAATATTCTCCTTAACCTGTGTATCAGTTTTATATGAAAAATCTTTCTGATGGTTCGGAAAAAGCTCCTTCTTTTTCCCCAACTGCTTGACCCAATGAGTTTCTCCAACAGTTTGGTTTTTTATGGCTCCAGATTTCAGCATCTGCAATCTCTTATGTCTCCACTCTAAGGTTTTGCTGGATAAACCTGAACCATTAAACCTGCTGCCTAAGATCTGTTTTGTGCAAGTTGTTATTTTTCTTGTTTTGACAGATGCAAATCTACCTAATTTCCATTTGGAATTCTGGATAATAAGTGAAAAGTTTAAAAGAAATAGAAACATGGTGAGAGTTGTTCCCACATGAATTGATAGGAATCGGGACAAAGGGTTCAGGAGGTGTGATGGTGAGTAAGCCAACACACCCACCCCCCCCCCCACCACCCATAGGTGCCAATGGCTTCAGTGAAGTTGGTCCAGGGGGTGGGAAGGTGCAATGGAGAGCTGGCAGTAGGATTCAATGGCTCAAGCTGAACATTCCTGTGTAATTGAGATGGCTGCATGGGTGGGTGGGTGGTTGGAGAGTGCAGCGACTCTTTTCTTGCCATTGAACGGTACGCAAAATAAATCTTTTCATAATATCTCAGTACATGTACCAATAATAAATAAAACTAAATGTGAAAATTCTAATATGTGAAACAGTTTCCGTGCAATCTGGTCTTCTTGCGCTAAACCTATATAAAGTATTCCACTGAAGCTCCTAAAAAGCATTCATCTTTTATATGTGGATTTCTTTGGTGCTGCATCTTTAGTGAGGTGTTGCTGCCAAGAATGCATCACTATTGGCTTATTTTCAGTTTATTGGTTTCGCAGTTTTCTTTGTAAAAGTTCATGACCACATCTATTATAATAGCAGGTGTTGGAAATCTGGAATAAGAGTTGAAAATGCTGAAATTTCCAGAAAGCTGTGGAATGATATTTCTGTGAAATAGATGATTTGTGTTTTCTCTCCATGGATGCACCTTGACCTGTTGAATTTTTCCATTATTTTCTGTTTTTAATTATACTAGAATCTTCATGTAAGATGATATGATGCTTAACCACAAGTCAGTGTCTTAATTGTGATGTTAAACTTGTGTAACTAAGTGGGTAAATCTATCTCCTGATGTGATACTGAGCCACGCAGATTAAGGTCTCAGGATTATCTTGCTTTGGGCTAAATTAGTCATTTTGATGGTAGCAATTTTTAAGTTGGATAATTAATTCCAGTGCTCTTGGGTGAAGGAGGCAAAATGAAAATTGGCCTTTATCCATTTCTGATTTCTGCTGCAAAATATAAAGCCAAGGGAGGGATGGGATGGGGTGGGGGAGAAAGGTTCAGTTTGGTTGTGGGTCTCCCCACCATATTGCTCAATAGCTCCTAATTCTCATTGAGTAAGTGTACACTTTGACAGTGATTACTTTGGTGAGGTGCAATTGAAATGCACACTTTCGGAAGGACAGTTTGGAAAAAAATTGTATGTGGATATAAGCTTCAACATTTAGTGTGTGTTGAAGCTATACTAGTAATGTATCCCAGGATATTGGGGAGAGAGCAATCTGTGTTTGGTAATCAAATTTTCTTCTAACAGATCCTGGCAGCTTCTATTTTCTCAACATATTGATTGCCTGATTGGAGAGGTAATTTGACCTCTGCAATTCAAAGAGCATAGTTTTTGGACGAGAGCGTTAAACTCAATTATGTCAACGCACAGTGAGCAGGCTCTACATTTGTTTCCTATAAAGAAACAGCTTGGCAGCAAACAGAACCATTCAGATAGAGCAGCTGTTAAATGGTAAAGACAATTGAGTCAAATATTTAACTAAAGGCTTTCAATTGCCATTTAAAGACAAAGGTTGAGAGTTCTCATTTTTGTATCTTTGGAACTCTTTCTATATCTGTAAGTTTTTCAGGTTTGTTTGAAACACTCATACATCCTTATAAAGTATTTTGGAGGTCTGGGTGGACTCTTGTCATTTGTTATTGTTAATAAGAATACAGATAGACTGAATTATTTGGTTTTGTGAACTGTGAATTACAATTCATGAATTTAGTGTGTGCAAGAAGACAACTGGTATATTCCATGTTATATAGGCAATTATGGTTCATTTATTATTGTTTTACCTTGGTGAGATAGTGAAGAATTTTGCAGAAATATTTCTCAGTAGATGAAATGGCTAAAGTGGTGCCTTTAATAAAATATATTTTTCTGTGGATAGAACGAGCTTAATTGTTTGAATGTTCTTTTTCGTGAACAATTATGTGGTATTTGCGCTATTTGGGCTGGATTGTGCTTTGCAATTAGGATTGAGGTTTCAGCTATCACTTTCTTTGATATTGCCTGTTACACACCATGTTTTGAATTAACATTTCTTCCAGTGTGATAGATGTAGAGACAAACTTTGAATTTCACATTTTCAGATTGCTTTGATCTAAAGAGAAAATAACATAAGGCCAATAAAACTTGAATCAAAGTGTGGTGCACTGTTAGCCAGAATCAGACACACACAAAGATAAAGACTGTACAACAGGCTTTAATCCACAAAGACTTCCACAGAGCCAGGCTGGCTGTGGCTGCACCAACTCAGTGTGAGGCCTCGGGAGGCCGGCGCAGGCTTATATCCTGGAGGGTGATTGACACCCGACCGGGTAGGGCTTGATCCATTCAGGCCGACTGATTGACAGCTGGCCAGGTGTTGTCCTGTCCCCTTACATTCCTGCAGGTACAGAGGTTGCCTCCTGCAGTTGGCCGGTGGTGTACCACCACACAAAGGAAGGAAGGAAATTGGAGTAGCTTTTTGGGTAGGAGTGAGCGAATGTGAAGAACACAGTGGAGGGAACAATTACAACTTTTTGCTCTTTGGTACCCTCATCAGAAAAGCACAGTTAAAATCCATCCTCGTGCTTACTTAACACCCGTCGTTTAAAATCTATTTCTCAAATCAAAACATTTAACTGAGGCCAATACCAATCCTGTGGTATTGATCCCCTATAATGATTTGTACAACCTTGTCTGAATATATATTATTGGAGAACTTGTGTGAAATTCTGCTTCCAGTGTGGCGTATCATGTCTAACGATATGAGAATGTATTTCAGAGATGTGGCCCAGGTATTCCTGGGACAAGGACTGTTGTGAGCTCTTAGCCCAGGAATGGTGGCTTTACCTTCTTGCTTTTCTTCAGTGTTTTTGTCTCCCGCTTTACAGAATTTGAATGTGGATATTTGCGGAGGCCAAAGATGAAACGGAAACCAATGAAGTTCTTTACTTATTGTCTGGAATCTAGAGATTTGTTTAGGCAGTTCAAGATCATTTTCTCATCCAAGCTCTGGAAATGTTGGAATCTGTGAGCTTGCTTTGGTAAAGGTAATATCAGTCATTTTGGTTGGAAAAATGCTGTTTTATTCATGACAAACGAGCTGAAGAGATACTTTGGTCTTCTTGGCAGCGAAGGATCAACCACCTACACAGTTCACATAAACTTGCCCAGCCTTGCCATCAAGGCCTTTTCAGTCTAATGTGCTGGGAAAGAATGACACTTTTGGTCCAGAAATACTTTGCTGAGGAAACTATTTATACCATTTGTATAGTGTTTGGATAATATACCATTCATTTTTTCCTAATTTAATTTGCTCTTTTCAGTTAGAGCCCAAGTAAACTATCAGAATATGACCTACTGGGAGATGTGCAAAAGTTTTTTTTCAGCTTTTCTGCAGTTTGCATCATATTGGATCAAAATTCCATAATTTCCACTTACAATGTGTTCTTGAAGCAACTGAAGAAATTGAAAATGTCAGTGATTTGATGTTCTGAAGACTAAATCTAGCATAATAGTGTGTGTTGCTGATGGATGAGCTGGAAGCAGACAGGAAATGTTAAAGATTCATGATTCTGCACATAATTACAGTTCAGTGGCTAGCCTCAGGGCAAAACAGTAGCTATGGCAGATGCACATTCATTGAAAGATAACTATTTGTGTTGGGGTAACTATCTGAGCCATTGTAACAATTCTAGTAGCGTCCTGCTTCTAGGGCAAAAGAGAACTTCATTTTTTTGTGCATGAAATTTCTGTTTATTCTATTTTCTTGCTTTTGATTAACAGAAAGGTGATTCAGTATCTTTACTCATTGCTGCAGAAATTAGTGGATTGAAATATTAAGGCATTTGCACATATTGAGTTTATTGTCTCAATCTTTGTCTCCACCATGTACAACAAATGCTGAAATGTTCAGACTAAGAAATGCACATCCTGGAAATCGACCATGTTTTCTGAGGATCAAGGCCAGAAAACTTTCAAGTCCCTGATAAAGTTAGGCTCACACATCTGGTCACCATAGAGATATTCCTTTTTATCTTTATCACCAACAATCATTATTTATTTGAAAGTGTTCTCTTTGGACTTTTGACATTGTTAAATCTCTGATGCCTCTCTCCACTGAATTTGAAGTAAATGGGTGATTGACTGTAGGGGTATATCACAGGAGGAGCAGCACGGTTGGCATAGCAGTTAGATTTAGACTGGAATTTGAATCCCGTGCCTTCTATTAGGAGTTTGGACGTTCTCCCAATGTCTGTGTGGCTCCAGTTTCTTCCCACCATTCAAAATGCACCGGGGGTCTCGGTCAATGGGGTGTAAATTGGATGGCACGGACTTGTGGGCCAAAATGGCCTGTAACCATTCTCCATGTCTAAATTTAATTTAAAAAAAAAATAAAATTTGGAGAAGTAGTTTCAGCTAATTTCTTCAGGACTTGGGTTGGAGTTATTGAGGCATGTATGTAGAGCATTGGTCTTATAAACTTGGGGAGATGAGTTTGTTCCTCGCTGGGGCTTATTTCTGTGAAGGGCGCTGGACAAAGTGGCAACTCTCTGTCTTCGTTACGGTAGACAAAGTTAAAGAATTTCATGCTTGTTGCATTCTAAATGTATTATTACATGACAATAATGGAACCTCTACCTTTTTTTTTAACCTGTGCATTCCTGGTTGGCATCAACTAACTTAGAATGGATTAGAATAGAATGTAGAATTTTTCTGCTCTATGTGACTCATTTATTCCATAGGAGACAGGAAAGCAGGTGGAGCAATCTTTCAAAGTAGGTTAGAAAAACGAGGCTTGCGCTGTATGCCTGAAATTCATATTGTAACTTTCTGGAGAGCCTTTCTGTGAAATAAAATAAAACATGAGTATGCAGAAAAGGACATGAATCTCTACTGCTTGAGTCTGCAGGTTTAATTATTCATTTCCAATTTTAAAACATTCAGTTTGGTTTGGAAAAGCAGTTTGTGAAAGACGTATGAAAGAGTCAGCATTAGGCAGAGACTGCCTGTCAAGAACCAATTGAATTCTGACATTTGGCAGCTGCAGCGATGACCATGAACAAGTCGAGTTATAATATTACTGTTTGAGTAGAGTAGGACAATAATAATTTTTCTGGAGACTGATGGATCTGACCTTAACCTGATCAGTCATGGATCAATTGATACTATTCTGGTTTAATTTACCAAATGATTTACTTTCCGTTTTATATACTGTAGTTGGAAACTATGTACACAATTTGATTACTGGCTTGAAATGGCAAACCATCTCATTCAAATATAGAAGCTGTATAATTTTAACTTTTCTCAGATAGCCAAAAGTTTGAACAAATGAGGCCAATCCATCTTGTATCATGAGACTTGGGAGTAGAATTAGGCCATTCGGCCCATTCTGTCTTCTCTGCCATTTGATTATGTCTGATTTGTATTTCTCTCAACCCAATTTTCCTGCCTTCTCCCCATAATCTTTGATGCCTTTACTCATCAAGAACCTATCAACTTTTGCCTTCAATATCTCAATGACTTGGCCTCCATCCCTGTCCACACACTATCCTCATACTGACGAAATTTCTCTTCACCTCTGTTCTAAAGGTATTCTTTTATTCTGAAGCTATGCCCTCTGGTCCTATACTCTGGAACTGTGATCTCCACATCCACTTTATCCAGGCCTTTTAATATTCAACAGGTTTGAATGAGATCCCTCTAATCCTAAACTCCAGCGAGAACAGGCCAAGACCCTTCCCTGTACGTGAACCCTCTAATTCCTGTGATCATTCTCATTACGAATGAGTGGTACGGTTAGCATAGCGGTTAGTACAATGCTATTACAGTGCCAATGACCTGCATTAAAATCCAATCTGTTTGTAAGGAGTTCGTATGTTCTCCCTGTGCCTGTGTGGGTTTCCTCTGGGTGCTCCAATTTCCTCTCACACTCAAAAATGTATGGGGTTTTCAGGTTAATTGGTCTATTTGGCCAACATAGGCTCATGGGCCAGAAGGGCCTGATATCATGCTATATGTCTAAATTTAAATTGTGGTGTGGTGGGGGGGGGGGGGGGGGAGGAGAGAGAAACTCCTCTGGACCCTATGCTGCTCATTTTTTTTTAGCTATGGGGCCCAGAACTGCACACAATACTTCAAATGTGATCTGTCCAATGTTTTATAAAGCCTCAGCATTGTTTTTATATTTCAGTCCTCACAAAATAAATTGCATTTTCTTTTCCTTACTCCCAACTCAACTTTCCAGTTAACCTTTAGGGAATCCTGCGCTGGGACTCCGAAGTTCCTTTGGATCACCTTCAGGATCCTGGGATGTGGACAATCTGGCCCAGGTAATTTATTCACCTTAGAGCTTTTGGCTTCCCAAGGACCCTTCAGCTTCCTAAGCACTCTCTCCATAATAATGGTGACTACACTTAATTCTGTCTCCTAATGCTCTCAAAGATCTGGCATGTTGCTGGTCTCTTCCACAGTGAAGACGAACACAAAATATTCATCTGTCATTTCTTTGTTCCCCATTACTTCTCCAGCAGTCTGATGTCCACTCTTATCTTCTTTTTTTACTCCTTGTATAATCTGGGAAAAAAAACTTTTGGTATCCCCTCTTGTCTTGCTGGTGATTTTTACCTTCATGTATTATCTTTTCTTCCCTCATTACATTTTTTGTTGCCTTCTATTAGTTTTAAAATCTCCCTGATCCTCTAACTTCACACAAATGTTTGTAATATCGTAAGGCCTCTCTTTGGCTGCTCTATGGTCTTTAACGTCCACTGTGCCATGGTTCCTTCAACTTCCTATTAAAATGCTACTTCTTTGGGATGAAATTATCCTGAATTTTCCAAATTACTCCCAGAAATTCCTGCAATTGCTGCCAGAGTCCCCTTCCTATAATCTTTGGCCAGCAACTCTCTCCTATCTCTGTAGTTTACTCAACAGTAATACCAATGGATTTGATTCTAGCTTCTCCCTCTCAAATTTCAGGGGTGAATTCTATCAATCAAATTATGATAATCAAATTAAAATTTTTAATTTATTTAAATTTTAAATGTAGACATACAGCACGGTAACAGGCCATTTTGGCCCATGAGTCTGTGCTTCCCAATTAACCTACAAGCCCCCGGTATGTTTCACACAGTTGGAGGAAACTATGGAGTCCCCGGGGTAAACCCACGCAGACGTGGGGAGAACGTATAAACTTCTTATCGACAGTGCAGGATTCGAACTCGGGTCCTGATCGCTGGCGCTGTAAAGGAGTCGTGCTAACCACCACGCCAACTGTGCTGCCTTTAAGATTTACTTGAAACTCCCTCGTCAAATCTGGTCTCTGCACAACTCCAGATGCACTGTTTTATATATGTGCCACATGTCTATGCAGCATTTTAGGTGAAGAATTCTTAAGTGTCATGGGTGCATTTCCTATTGTTGTGATGGCACTTTGTTTTTTTTCTTTTTTTTAGCAATAATATAATAAACAATAAAAGCACTTGCATTTTAACACCATTTGGAAACCTGTATATTTGGAGCTTCCTCCTATTTTCTTGATCTGTATTTCTGCAGAAATTTTGAACATGCCAATCATTTTGTTTTTATTTGTGTAATATTAGTGCTAGTTTAATTTGTAGCTGACTTTTGGTTCCTTCCTTACTCCTTCCATTCTAAAGGCAGGATTAATGATTCCATGCACAATCTGATGATTCTGCTATTTTAGCTTCTTTCAATCATCTAACAATTAGCTTCCACAACTTTAAAAAAAATTCTCCTTCATCTCATTTGTTTTATCGGTTTGCTCTATCACTCTCCGATCTTGATAACTTTCTCAAATCTTTCAGCCCTGTATCCAGCAGGATTAAATCTATCAACACTGGTGAAAACACCAATCTTGCTGACTTCAGTTTTCACTCAATAATTGCTCCTATGCTGATGCTTGTCTGTTGATTAGGCCTTGCATTAATTTTTAGTCCTTTGTTCTCCTGAATAACCTTGAATAACTTATCAATCAGCCTTTACACCCACCTCTGAACCCACCGGCACTTGAGCACTTGACAAAATGACTTCTTGTTGGAAAGAAATCACACTTAGTCAAGCATTTCCATTTTGTTTGACACAGTGGATCAAGTGACTGGGTAACTGACAATTCTTTGCTTCCTTTACTTGATCCATTTGCTGCTTTCATGCTTCTGTCTTTTCTGACTGTGCACATAAAGTATTTGAGACTCTTCTAGGCTCACTGGTTGACTTGCCCCTTGTTTCTCATCTTGTGTTACATCTCATATTAGTTATCTGCATGGTTTTACTGCCTTTACTAATCAGGTATAAAACATGATGAGCCAACGTTAACTCATTTGTACTTCTCCATTACCACTATCTGAGTTTTTAATGTCTGATAATTTCGATGGTGAACTTTTTGGTCCTTACTGCAGCTGCACATTTTGATCCATTATTTGCCTTCTGTAACCTTTGCGAGTTCTGTAACTATTGCTCCTTTGTATTTGTGATCGAAGGAAATCACACTCAGTAAACCAGTTTCAATTTGAGACTGTAGATTGAATAAGACTGTAGGTCTTAGAAAATTCTCTGCGTCCACTCTGTGGGTCTAAACTTGAGCTTCCCGTAGCCAACAATTCAGAATCAGAATTTATTGCCATTAACGAGTCACATTCATATTATAAACCATCTTACAACAGTTTTATAGTGCACGAAAAGTAAGGCAGTGTCTTTTGATCGTTGATTATTCAGGAATCCGATGGCATCAGGGAAGAGGCTGTCCTTGTGCCACTGAGTGCTTGTCTTTAGGCTCCTGTACCACCTCCTTGATGGTAGCAGAGTGAAGAGGCCATGGTCTGGTTGGTGGGGGTCTTTGAGGATAGAGGCTGCTTTTTTTAAGACATTACCTTGTGTAGATGTCCTCGTTGAAGTGAAGTCTGGTGCCTGTGATGTTGCAGGCTGAGTTAACAACCCTCCAGAGTTTATTCTGGTTCTGTGATTTGGTGCTTCCATACCTAACAGGAATGCTCTTCACGGTACATCTGAAGAAGTTTGTGAGAGTCTTTGGTGACATACCGAATCTCCTCAGACACCTCACAAGTATAGCCACTGGCTAGCCTTCTTTGTGATTGCATCAACTTGGAGGCTCCAGGACAGATCTTCGGAGATGTTGACACCCAGGAATGTGAAGTTTTTGACCCTCTCCACCACTGAGCTCTCAATGAAGACTGGGTCATGTTCCCCTGGCTTCCTCCTGAACAATTTTAACTCCCCCAACCATTTTGACAATGGCATGTGGGTGAGGCTAAGTCTAAACATGACAAACAAAACATCATTTTCCTGCTGTGCAACCTTAGGCCTAATGGCTTGGACATTGATTTTTCTACTTTTAGGTAACCCAACCCCACCCCCCCACTCCCATCTGATTTCACTGTTCCCATTTCTTTATTTTTTTTCTCTTACTCTTCTTCCAGCCCCGTTCAACATCCTAATATTTTTTCTCTACCTGTCTCTCCATCTTCACACCTTCTCTCATTGATCCTTTCACCTCTGGGGCCCTCCACCTGTTTCTTTCCCCCTTTCCAGTTGCAATTTCACTTTTTTAAAATCTTGGTGATAAAGAGTTCATATTTGAAAAAAAATGACTGAATGTCACTAACCACTGATGCTCTCAGATTTGCTGCGTTCCTCCTGCAATGCTAAGAAAAGATAACATTGTTGGAGAATTGATTTGTATTTATTCTCCAGCCAACAATCCCTCTCTGTTTCATTCTCTCCATCTTAATTTATCTTGATTCATTTGACTTTTTATAATGTTTCTTTCAGCTTTGGTTTCCCTTAAAGTTTAGAAATGTTCCATCAAATGCTTATATTTCTTATAATTGACAGTACTGAAAAAAAAAATTACATTTTTACTTGAACTGATACCTTTCCAACTCCTTTGAGTTGAATGGCTCCTTAGCCTTTATATTCATTGTGTTTTTGAAATCAAAGTTAGCCAATACCCAATTAATACTTGTTGATTTGCTTTTTCCAACCTTGTTGCTACCCAAAATTTTGAACTTGACTTTTCATAGCTTGAAATTGATTTTCTAATTTTTTCAGGTAATATTAATCGATGATTTACACAGATTCCATGACTTTGGTAGCAATGTTGGAGTGGGACCACTCACAATATTACAATATTAAAGAATAATTCCTCTAACCTTTGTTAGACATGTGCATTTATTATTGATGTTAATCATTAAGTAGAATCTGGATAGCAGATTTGCTGTCTCTTTGGGGATTTTGCTTGCCTCACCTTCTGCCCATGCCCTGATTTTTCCTGACAATGTGTCAGGTCTTAATGGAGGTTGAGCTTGGACCTTGTTGTACTTGTGGCTCTATTTGGCACCTATTGAAATCGTAAGTTATCTGGAAAATGTTCTAACTCTTCTTAAACCGGAAAGTCTGCAGAAGCTAGGGCTATAGTGCACAACACAGAAGTGTTGGGGAGAAACTTAGCAGGTCACACAGCATCTGTAGGAACTAAAGGTTGACCTATCTTTCGGGCCTGAGCCCTTCGTCACCGTGTGAGCAAAAAGCAGGCAGATGTCAAAGGCCATTTACTGATTTGTCAGTACAAAAATACATTTGAGGGATCTGTATTTGCATTTATTTGTCTCCTCTGGTTTTGAAATGTACCTGTGCTCACTGTGTTCATTACATCCATCATAATTTAATGCCATTCTCATTTAGAAAATAATTATGCCATTTCCTGCTGCAATCCAACACTTATCAATGTAAAATTAAATAACTTGGTGATATGCTTGGTTCCTAATAACATCTCTTATCTTTGGAACATTGTGACTTCTTACATGCCCAATAGTCTCTTAAGCTGAAATTCATAATGCCCATATAATTAAGTTATGCTACAAGAATCATGAGTCTTTATTATTTCAAAAGCCTTGGAGAGTGCTGAACATATTTATAGCTTCCAGCACATACATTACATTTTAGAACATTATAATCATTAAAAATATACACATGGTAAAATTGGAACTTCAGCCAATCCCTGTTGAAATCTAACATCCCATATTCTGTAATATTGTATTTTTTAAATTTAATTCAATTAACTACCCTCAGACCTGAACTGTTAATGTGTGCTACAGTTCTGTAGCGCAATGGGAAGAGGATTAGATGTGAAGAAAACCTTGCTTTAATATAGTGTCTTGTTTTCTCTCAGAAGCATCAAAGAGCACTTCTCACATAATAGATGACATTGTATTGGTGCTGTTATATATGCAAAAGCTGCCACTATTTATGCAATACCTGATTTGACAACCAGCAATGAGATGATTAGTTAGTCTATTCTTAATGGCGTTAATTGATTGAAGAATAATGTCCAGGGTGACATTAAGAGAATGATTTAAATTAGGCATGGCCTAACATAAACGAGGTATGGGTTGCTTCAATAATGATAATCTTGACAGTGTTCCTGAATACGTACAACCATTTTGTTAAGGAGTTTGAGATGGAACACTGAAATCTCCTTCTGAGCAATGCAAAGCTCACTGGACTATATAGATTATTCTGCCAGTGACTTTGATAGTACAGTAAACCCCCTCATATTGGAAACTCAAGCAACAGCTAGAAAAAATTGGGGGAAATAAATAGGTTTAAAAAAGATACATAAGTTTAAAATTGGTGCACCTTGTTGTTAGTTCACCAATCATGCAACACCCAATCTCAAGCAACCGGAAAATCCACTTATTCAGCATCTGCCAAACCCTATAGGTGCTGGATACCAGTGCTTTTTATTGTTTTTGGATTCATAAATTATTAAATGCAGACTTTGGCAGGTTGGCACCAGCTGCCTGGCATCCCAGTTCCAATTTCTCCAGTTCTAACCTTCTGTTTCCAAGCCCTCGTGCTCTTGAATGTTAAAATTTACATCTGTGAATCCATTTTTTTTTGGATAGACATGTTGCTTTCTTCAATATGATGGACGTTAGCTCATTTTAAATTAGGAATAGAGTTGAGATTAGAAAGGGCCACCCTATTCGAGGAACAAAAAGAATTCAACAGGTAGGCACAGGAAAGAGCAGGTTTTTTTTATATCACATATTTTGTTAATCTAGTCATAAACCAATGGAATGGCAGCCAAGGCAAGGGAATGCTCCTCTTGCAAAATGTTGTTGTGAGAGAAGCCAGCAGTATCCCTGATGACCTTGTATGCTGAGATAAGGAAGTGGAGCTAGAGTTGGATGAACTTTGATAATTCGAGAGGTAGGAGTGATAGGAATTACAGGGACACTATCACATCCAGGAGGCAGGAGGAGGGTAGATGGGTGACAGTCAGGAGAGGGAAAGTGAACAGGCAGGCAGTGCAGGGCACCCCTGTTGCTGTCCCCTTCAATAACAGGACTACTATTTTGGATAGATGTGGTTGGGGGGAAGAGAAGAGGAGAGAGAAAGAGAGAGGGGAGAGAGGGAGAGAGCGAGCAGCCAGGTACAAGTCACAGAGAGGGGATTCCATAGTTAGGGGGACAGGTAAGAGGTTCTGTGGAAGAGATAGAGTATCGTAAATAGTGTGTTGCCTCCCTAGTGCCAGGGTCCAAGATATATCAGACTGAGTTCATGGCTTTCTCAGGAGGGAGGGTGAATAGCCTGATGTCGTGGTCCATATAGGGACTAATGATGTAGGTAGGAAGGGTGAGGAGGTCCTGAAAGGAGAGTTTGGGCGTTAGGTGCTAGGGTGAAGAACAAGACTTCCAGCGTAGTGATCTCAAAATTGCTACTTGTGCCATGTGCTAGTGAGGTTAGAAATAGGAGGATACTGCAGCTTAACACGTGGCTAAAGACATGGTGTAGGAGTTGGGCTTCAGGTTTCTGGATTGTTGGGCTCTCTTCCAACGTGGAACCTGTTCCGATGGGACGGTTTGCAACTGAAATTGAAGGAATAATATCCTTGTGGGAAGGTTTGCTAATACTCCAAACCTTTGGTTGGTTTAAACTAGATTTGCAGGAGGGAACCAGAGGAGATAGAGGAGTGGAGGAGGGAAAAGGTGATATTAAAATCATATGCACTGTTAAAAATCGATGGGTTGAATGTCATGGAAATGTTCTTGGGTGCATCAATTTCAATGCAAGGAGTATTGCAGGAAAAGCTGACCAGTTTAGAGCGTGGATTGACATGTTGAATTATGACATTGTGGCCATTAGTGAAATTTGGTTGCAGGAGGGGCAGGACTGGCAGCTCAATCTTCCGGGTTTCCTGCTTTAGAATTGGGGGGGAGGGTGGGGGGTGGTGGGGGGGTGGGGGGGTGGAATGAAAGGTGGAGGAATGGCATTGCTCATCAGGGAAAAGATCACAGCTGTGTTCAGCCAGGAAAGACCTGGGGGATTGTCTAATAAAGATGAGGAAGACATTGTTGAGGCCAGACTTGGAATATTGTCTGCAGTTTTGGTCACCTAAATACAGGAAAGATATCAGTAAGATATAAAGAGTGCAGAGAAGATTTACTATGATAGAACATAGAAGACTATAGGACAGTATAGGCCTTTCATCCCTCAATGTTGTGCTGACTCATATTCCTTATACTGAACCCTCCCTACCCCAAAACTCTTTATATTACTTCTTTCCATGTGCCTGTCTAATTGTTTCTTAATTGCCCCTAATGTTTCAACTTCCACCATCATCCTGGCAAGGCATTCCAGGCACTCATAACTCTGTTCATTTTTAAAAAAAAAAAGAACAACTTACCCCTGATCGCTCCCCTAAATTTTCCTCTCTTAACTTTGTACATGTGTCCTCTGCTGTCTGCTGTTCCTGCCCTTGGAAACGGCTGCTGGCTCTCCACCCTAACTATGCCTCTCATAATCTTGTAGACCTCTATCAAATTTCCTCTCATCCTTCTACGCTCCAAAGAGAAAAATCCCAGCTCTGCTAACCTCGTAAGACCTGTTTTCTAATTCAGGCAACATCCTGGTAAATCCCTTCTGCACCCTCTCCATAGCTTCCACATCCTTCCTATAATGAAGTGACCAGAATTGAACACAATGCTCTAAGTGTGGTCTCATCAGAGATCTGTAGAGTTGCAACATGACCTCTCTACTCCTGAACTCAGTACCCCTATTAATGAAGCCCAGTATCCCATGGCCTTCTTAACTATCCTATCAATGTGTGCGATAACCTTGAGGGGAGTATGGATTTGAACCCCAAGGTTTCTCTGTTCATCCACACTCTTAAGTAACTAACCTTCTGGTTTTTCCTTCCAAAATGCATCACCTCACACTTATCTGAATTGAACTCCATCTACCACTTTTCTGCCCAACTCTGCATCCTGTCTATATCATCTTGTAACTTCTGACAACCTTCAGCTCCATGCACAACTCCTCCAACCTCTGTGTCACCCATAAACTTATTGACCCATCCTTCTGCTTCTTCATCCAGGTCATTTATAAAAATCAGTAAAGAGCAGGGGTCCCAGAACAGATTATTGCAGCACTCCACTAGTCTCTGACCTCCAGGCAGAATAATTTCCGTCCACTACTACTCTCTCCTTTCTACATGCAAATCATTTTTTTTTAATCCACACAGCCATTGTTCCTCTGATCCCATGCCTCAAGATTTTCTGGATGAATCTCTCATGGGGTAGCTTGTCAAAAGCCTTGCTGAAATCCATGTAGAGCATATCTACTGCCCTACCCTCATCATCTCCTTTTATTACCTTTTACCTCCTCAAAAAACTCAATTAGGCTCATGAGGTACAACCTTCTCTTCACAAAGCCATGCTGGCTACCCTTGAGTAGACTGTACTTCTCCAAATGTTCATAGATCCTATCCTTAAGAATCCTCTCCAATAGTTTGCACATCGCTAACGTAAGACTCACTTGTCTATAATTCCCAGGGTTCTCCCTGTTACCTTTTTTAAACAACAGGACTACATTTGCTATTCTCCAATCCTCCGACACCTCCTCTGTGGACAAAGAGGATTCAAAGGTCATAACTACTGCCCCTGCTATCTCTTCCCTCACTTCCCACAGCAACCTGGGGTTCAGGAGCTGAGTTACAGGGAAAGGATAAACAGGTTAGGAATTTATTCCCTGGAGCGAAGAAAAATGAGAGGAGAGTTGATAGAAGTATTTAAAATTATGACGGGGAAACGTAAAGTAAATGTAGGTAGGCTTTTGCCACTGAGAGTAGGTGAGGTAGAAACCAGAGGACATGGGCTAAGAGTGAAAGGGAAAAGTTTATGGGGAACATGATGAGGAATGTCTTCACACAGAGAGTGGCAGGGGCTTGGAATGACCTTTGAGCTGAAGTTCAATTTTAACGTTTAAGAATAAATTGGACAGGTTCATGGCTGAGAGAGGTATGGAGGGCTATGGACTGGTTACAGGTCAGTGGGATTAGAAAAAAATGGGTCAGCACAGACTAGAAGGGCCAAAGACCCCTGTTTCTATGCTATAATGTTCTATGACAGGGTAACCAGTGAGAGGGTAGTTACAATGCCACCCCTTGTCACCAGATGCTAAAGCAGCATTAAAGTACAAGTCAATTCTCCTTCCTCCACCACTACAATCACAGCCAGTACTCCTGACCAGGATCTCCATTTGCAGCACATGCCGGAACCTGCCTCAGGAGGAAATGAAAGGAAAGTTATCTTTACTCCAATAATTTCAACTCCATTTTCCTTCTTATTTTCAAGTATTTTTATGGAAAATTTTTAATTTGGATCAGGATTTATTTTAATTCTACAAACCTAATTCAACAGCAATAAAAATTAGGTAAGAATAAGATTTTATATTTGCTTTCACAATGGATAAAATTAAATAGTAGAGCACATCAATTGTGGTGGTTAAACAAACAAAAAGATGAAAGTCAGAATTTTTAAGGCAGGTAATGCATTTAACTCCTTTGGGAATTTGTTATGTGTCTATAGTCCAAAATACAAAGAAAGGTGGTGGAATTTCAGCTTTGTTGGTACAATATACCATCTCAGGGTGCTTTAAAGCATATTATAATAATTGATAGAATGTTGTTGGATAGTGAAACATGGCAACAAAGATGTCACAGATAATAATCTTTGCCTGCTTTCATTAAAAGCCAATGGGTGAATTCTGCGGCTGTTCCTTGCCCTGTATCATACAATATCATCTATCCATCTGGTCTGGATGTTTAGCCTCAGTTCAAGGTTCCCTTGGAAAATCGGTGACTCTTGGAGAAAAATTACTGTAGCAGTACTCTGAAAACATGATAATGTATTCACAACTCATGATGGGGATTGAACCCATGATCTTTTGATTCAGACATGAGAATACTACTCCTGAGCCATAGTTAAAATTGTCTGGAGACACAAAATTATAGAGGAAAGAACTCCAGATGTGGATAACTGGTCAGTTAATCAAGTCGAAGGTCTAATTTAATTTGAAAACAAAATCTTATAACTTTTATTTAGAGGAGTTTCAGGGTTTGAATTTTCAGTTTGAAAATGGACACTTCATTAAATTATTTCCATTATATATTGATGTTTGTATGGACTGACTTGATAGTAAAATTAAGTTTCAGCATCAAGCACCAACTATGACAAGCTTTGATTTGAATTTACATTAATTTAGTAATTTGCATTAATATAGTGAGAATGTTTTGCCCAGTGAAAATGAACGAAGGAGTTTGAACCACACAATGTGTTTTAGTGCTGCTTCCTACCATCAGGATCTATTTCCGATCTCTCCTATTTGATCCCACTATCAGAATAATTAATAGAAGTAACACTATTTGAATTTTAAACATGTATGGAAGGGAGTCATGTCAAGAAGAGTTAATGTCACACTGCAGAAAACGACAAACCTGGCTAATTTGGGAATGTGTCAAAGTAAAGCAGGCACTGTAGCTAGCTTAATTCTGCTAAATCACCTCCACCAAACTGTGGGATAACTCTAAAATAGTTGGCTGAAGAATGATGAGCTGGAACTTGCCACCAACAGCAAACCAATGACTTGTGAATGCCACTGATCTACTAGTAAATATAGTCTTGCAGTTTGTGGATTTGCCTGTCTTAAATTTGTGCTCCAAGCCATCCCAAACCAAAATGGTAAGATCCTGAAAGACAAGAAGACTTTATGTAGCAGTAGAGTTAGGTGCAATAAATGCCAACAAATGCATAATATCCTGATTAAAATAAGGAAAAATCCAAAAACATCAAATGAAAGCCATGCTCCCAATTTTAGCCACTTGTCGAACGACTTTGAATGATCCATAAGAATCCCTGACAGTCATGACATTAAAATCAATGTTTTTTTAAAAATCTTAAATTATTAAATAAAGACAAAACCTAATTAAGCACATGAATGTATTTCCAAATAACTAAAATAAAAATGTTAATTACCTTATACTTATCTAGGTACTTTGTAGACCATTCCTCTATATTCAAAGAAATTAACTCACTATTCCTGACCCAGATTCAAACTACTGCAGGCTTAGCTCGTAATCTCAGATCTATATCCAAATGTGTTGGATTCATGCCCTGTTTTATGTCTGAGTATGAAATCTGAGTAGGTAACATGAATGAAACTGCTGGGAATTGTTGCAAGTTTTTTGGTTCTGCCGAGGCACAGTGCGAGGAACCAAAATTGGAATGCAATTGTGGAACCTCCAGTGAAGAATGGCCAGGATGCTTGGAACATCCATCTTTTCAAGGAAATCTTGAACTTGGTTGCACTCATGCTGAGAAAAGCCAGCAGTTCAGAGTGGAGTTGCCTGGCAGGTTTTGATCCAATGATAGGGGATGGTATCCCACGAAAGATTGTATTTGGCCAGATGATGAATTTTAAAATGTTTGCCAAGAGTTTTTTTTGTGACCCATCTAATCATCTACCCTAAGTACGGCAGCAATCAGAAGAAACCGAAGAAAATTACTAGCACTGGTGTTTTACAACAACTGTTCCAGCTGTTGCAGTTATTTAGTTTATCTTGGGATTGATGTAGGCGCTATGCTCATTGGTACACTGAGGAAGTATCAGAAGGCAGCCAGCCATTTCTCTTCTGGACTTGTTTCTTTTCTGTGACTGGTATTTTTTTTTTTGTTGTTGTTGCTGATCCCAGCAGGCAATGATATTTCTGCATGGGATTTTAACACATAGTGCTGTCCTGAAGGGAAGTCTCTGCCCAATCTAACTTCTCCATGGTCACAGGAGAGGCTTTGGGAGAGCATTTTCAAAATATGGAATCTTAATTCTTATCATCTTGGATGCTTTTTCTCCAGTTTTAATTTTTATTTCTCTTTTTTTCATGCTTTTAATTGTTTATGAATATTCAGTACAAAATGTACATTTGCAGAATATCCATGGATCATATTCATCATGAATAAAAATGTAAATGTATGAAAATAAGGAAACAGTCACAGAAAAATTCCAGGAAAGTAAGAATCGGAGGATAAAAGAATGGATGAAAATATCACAAATCTCAATATTCCAATAGGACCCTTTCTCAGTTTTAATTTGAAGTCACTCCTGCAATAAGCTATTGTCCTGGGGTAAGTTAACAACTTTCCATCAGCTTCTATCAAGGTCAGTGCAAGGATCAAATAAAAACAAGATACAGCTACTTACAGACACTAGAGTTTTAACCAACTGCTTCTCCTTCCTTCAATCTCACTGCTTTTCAATTGGTTAAGAACTGTGCAACAAGTTATTACATTGAAAAAGTAAAAGCTGCACTTGCCTTTCCTCCTTTCCTGGCTGCCTCTGCTGTGTGTATCTAGATGGGGGCGGGTGTTTTGGAATGATCTGTCATGAAATCGAACTCATGTTGCTTATGTTTATGTGAATGTGGAAGAAAGCATAGGGCCTACTGCCTGTGTAATTGGTACTTCAGTTAAACATAGTAAGATGATTCTATGAGCTGTGCACCATTCATAGCAGGATTCTTATTCTAATAGTGAAGGAGCCTTAGGAAAAAATTGTTCCATTAGAGAGGCTAAAACATCTCCAAATAATAAATAGACTGTTTTGAAACAAGAAGGTGTGAGATTTTATCATGTGATGGGAAAGTGTGAAAGATCAAGGAAGTGGTGAGAAATCATAGAAGATGATAGGTCATGGTGATAGGGGAGGTGAAAGACTTCGGGGAGGGCAGAGAACTGCTGTTCAGAAATTAATCTTGATAAGTGTCAGGTGATGCATTTTAGGAGTTCTAATAAGACTGGGGCATAGAAAATGAATTGTAGGATCCTGCAAAGTCTTAACAATCTTTGGTGTACAATTCCAACAATTGTTGAATATGGTAGCACTAGGTAGATAAGGTGATGAAGATGGCATAGAAAACTGTTACATTAATCAGAATTTATTGTCATGAAATTCGATGTTTTGTGGCAGAATCATAGAGCAAACATTCATATAAATCAACTTACAACAATAAATAAAATAAAATAATGCCTGAAAAGTAAACCAGTGTCTTTGAGTTTTTGATTATTCAGGATAATACTAGCTAGCGCATAGAATATAAAAGCAGGGAGATTATGTTGCAAATTTATACAATATCAGACCAGAGCTGGAGTATTGAGTGCAATTCTGGTCATTATTCCACAGGAAGGAAATGATTCCATTGGAAAAAGTGCAGAGGAGATTCACCAGGATGTTGACTGGATGGAGGATTTCTAAAACCAGAGGAAGTCCTTTTTAAAAAAAAAAAATAGATTTTTCACACTATGAACCATACTAACCAAAATACACACAAACATTTCCCTCTTGAATATACACAGTGTCATTTTTTCCCCTTTTCCCCCCTCCCTTCCCTCCCTCCTTCACCCCACCTCCCCACCCACTCAACGTTCAACCTATATGATACATTAAACCCATTAAACAATGTCATCACACAATGAAAATAAACAAGAAATTTGTGTCTTCTACTTTTACATACTGGGTCAGTTCATTTTGTCTTCTTATCCTTCTGTCATTTTAGGCGGTAGGACTTCTCTCTTGTGTTCCATGTACAGTTCCCAAATTTGTTCGAATACTGTGATGTTATTTCTTAAATTATATGTTATTTTTTCCAATGGAATACATTTATTCATTTCTATGTACCATTGCTGTATTCTCAGGCTATCTTCTAATTTCCAGGTTGACATAATACATTTTTTTGGTACAGCTAAGGCTATCATAATAAATCTTTTTTTTTTGAAGCAAGGATTAAAGGTGATCTGAGGAACATTTTTTTTCTCCCTTCATTTAAGGATTGTCAGTATCTGAAATGCATTGCCTATGAGAATGGTGGAGTCAGATATTCTCACAATAATTAAATGGTATCAAGATGAGGGCTTGAATTGCCAAGACATTGAAGACAACAGGCTACATGTTGAAAGATGTAATTAGTAAAGGTGGACACTTGGCATCTATTTATGATTTTATGATTCTGAGATCAATGTGTGACAGGGAAAATAAGGCATCAGAAGGAAGCTTTGAACAGACAGGGGAAATGAAGAAATGTAAGAAATTCTGGTGAGGATGGGAAACCAAGTGTCTGAGATCAGGGGGTGGCAGATAATGGTTGAGTAGCAAGAAGGGTGAGAGATAACTCTGTGAAGGGGAGGTAGGAGTTCATTAGGTAATATGAGCTTAACAGACTTTTTGTAACATTGAGCGGCTGCTATCTAACTGAGAGAGTCATGTTTTTTTTTCTTGCAGTGTGAGAAAATGTTCTTCACTACAGGGCAAGAGATTGCTATATATCAGACAACCAAAGATTGTTGCACACCATAGCAATGAGGTTGCTGTGTATTAGAGACTAAGTGATCACTGAATCACTGACAATGTAATTAATCAATCTCTAGTGGGCAGATTGAGAGAACGCTATATATTTGAGAGAAGAAAATAACATCAAACTATATTGCACAGATCACTATATTAGACAGAATGATAGATCACACTATATATCTGGGAGATTGTTGCTCAGACTTTATTGCTGTACATTCAAAAGAGTGAAAGATTGTTGTCATTGGAGAGTAACCTTTACATAAACATTGTTCAAATTATAGTACAATGTTGTAGGTTTACTGTATGCCTTAGAGGATTATATCAATATTGAAGTTCCTTTGAGAAGTTTTCTCACCTCAGTTGTTCTACCCATATTCTTCCTCCATCACAAGATCAGAAATAGGGCAGTTTCATTCATTTCAGTGTTTACTCCATGCACAATGAAAAACTGCAGTATTACACTGATATCAAGCTTTGTCTGAGAAGTAATAAGTGATATTTATCTCCTACATGTGCTGGGACCAGGTTAATTTTAGCAAAAGGAAAAAAAAACACAAGCAGCTGTTCTGATCTTCAGTGGCACTTTCTCCACCTCAAATGCCTTGTGCTTCCAATATATACTTCCGACAGCATGCTTTGCAGCAGCTTATCAAGCTAACTTTGATTCCAAGTCACGCACCAACCAAATATGGATCTCCATCATCTCACTTAATTGTTGCTCGATCAAAATTCTGTAATCCTTCAGCTAACACTGCAGTGGGAGTATCTTCACCACATTAACTGTCCTGAGATGAGAAGATGGCTCGTTACTGCCTTTTCAGGACAAGTGGAGAATGAGAATATTGCCGACATCCCACAAAGTAGTTAAAAATAAATACTTGAAGACTCTTGTACCACATTAGCATTAAAAAAAGCTAGTCCCCTGGTACTTTCCAAATAAAAGTTATAAAATTAATCCTGAACTGAGAGGTACAAGATTAGAACTATGATCCCAAACTAATTTATTCACTAAGCCAGTGGAGTAGCCAATGTGCGGGAAAAAGAGAAACCAATGAACATTTGGCTCTGCTGGCAATAGTAGCTGAAGAAAAGGCAACTAAGGTACCAGAGTCAGAGGAAGTGGATTTGTATCTTGGAAAGTGTTCTCAGTCAGATAAAATGACAATACAGCACATTCTGTATGAAATATATATTTAATGGATTCCAATATACAAAGAATGGTGTTCCTTTCAGAAATATTATTAGGATTATAAAATATATCAAAGAGCATGGTTTATCACACATAGCATAAAAGATTTCCATATTGCTGGAGAGAGAGAGAGAGCTTCATAGAAAACAGAATGTTATAGATCAAGAGATTGCTATGCATTAAAGAGAATATTATGTGCTAGAAAATATATCAGATGGAATATTGAATATTAAAAGCAAATAGTACATTTTAGATAATGTCATATAACAGAAATATCACTATCACATAAATGATATTGTGTATTCCAGGAACTGGAGTGTTTTAGAAATTGCTGTAGATCAAAAATGTTGCTCTATATTGGAAGAATCCTTTCTATTCCTTGGATTTTTCTTGCTTTAAAAATTATTGAGCTAGTCCTATTTCCTCCACTGGCCCATAAACCTCTAACCCTTTCCTATCCATGTGTGTGTTCAAATGTCTTTTCAATGCTGTAATTGTACCATTTCCTTGGGCAGCTTATTCCATGTACGTACTATTTGCTGTCCTTTTAAATCTTTCTAACCCTTACCTTAAACCTATGGCTTCCATTTTTAAACTCTTACATGCTGGAGAAAAGACTGTGACTATTCACTTTTACTATAGCCCTCATGATTTTGTATACCTTGCTCAGGTTACCTTGCCTTCGATGCTCCAGAGAAAAATGTCCTAGCCTATCCATACTCTCCTTATAATGCAAGCCCTGCATTTCTTGCAATATCTTGGTGAATGAAACTGCACACAGTATTCCAAATATGACCTTAACATTGTCTTGTACAACTGTAACATGACATACCAACTCCTGTATTCAGTGCCCTGATCGATAAAGACAACGTACCAAATGTCTTCACCACAACTCTATCTAGTTGTATCCCATATTCCTACATCTTTCTGATCTATAGTGTACCCTGGGACTGCACCATTTAATGTACAAATCCTGCCCTTGTTTGACATATTAAAATGCAACACCTCAATGTTATCTGAATTAAACACTGTTGCCATTCCTTAGCCCACTGACTCAGTTGATAAAGATTCTGTTGCAATCTGAAATAACCTTCTTTGTCATCTGTAATGCCACTAATTTTAGTGTCATTCACAAACCATTACCACCCACATTCTGTTCCAGATCAACAATATAAATGACAAACAATGGTGGATCCAGCATCAATCTCTGTTGTCACACAGGCCTCCAGTCTGAAAAACAAACCTCCACTACCCTCAGACTCCTACCTTAAAACTAAAATTGGATCTGGTTGGCCATCTTGGCTTGAGTCCAATGTGATCAAACTTTCCAGATAAGTCTATCACGTGACACTTTACAAACTTCCAGATGTCGATGCATTTTGCAGAGACATGTATATCAGAAAGAATGTGATACATTAGATTGATTGTTATATATTATTGGAAAATCTGTATTGAAGGAGAAATATATCTCTCAGAGAGCATTGTAAGATAAAGAACATATACAGGAGAGAATATTGTGCATCAGAGAGATTGTAACTGATAGCAACTACTTTATATCAGACCATAATTGGAAGAGGTTTATATCAGTGGAATATCAGTACATTAGAAAAAATAATTTACGTCTACAGAAAAGTTCACCTGGTCACAATCACCTCTCACCTTGACCTTTGGATAAAAGGGAAAGAAACCTGAAAACCAGCACCTCTGGATTCAAGGATGGTTTCTTTCCAACAGCTATACACTGACATTGCTAGGGGGGGGGGTTCAGACTTCAGTGGGTGACACCAAAATGACTGCCCATAAAAAAATTTCGCGCAGTGTTTGAGCAGAAATTTATTAGTTTTTTATAAAAATATCCCTGGAGTTAGTCATAACAACCAAATACATTTCATAAGCCAAGCTTACATGAATCAATATACTTTCAAGGCTAAAACCCTATGCTAATTTGCTTTTTGAACCTTCTAATCCACTCCGGTCAGGGCTGTCATTATTACCCAATTACAATGATGCTTCAAATCACGTGGTTTCGTCTGCACGCACTACAAGCACACGCTGTTGTTTTTGTTGCTGCTGGTGTTTTTATAGTTGCAGCTTTTGTCAGATTTCCTGGTGTTTTAGTTACAAAATTGTGGTAATTAATATTTGTGAACCTACATCAACAATTTTTTTTGAGAATGTGACAATAAAAGTTTAATGCTAAAATCTACATAATTTTGATGTAGTTCTTACACATTTTTATCTTGAATTTTATTGTTTTCTTACTGATTTTTCTCTTTAACCACATAAAACTATATAAATACATTTTGGTTGTGTGTATGATATTGTAATTTAAAGATGTAATTTTGCTAGTTTATCTCACTACTATTGCCATTACTTTCAGTGATAGATGGAAATTATGATTTATAAGTAACATTAGTACAAAAAACATTACTAAGGATTCTGTATGGTCTGGTACTGGAGGAGGTCCATTGTGGGGAGGGTGGTGACACCATGAGTTACCGCACTGGGAGACACCAACTCTAGTGATGCCGCTGCCTTGTTGCACTAATCAGGGACTGCTCTGACACCACAAAAGGACTATTACAATTCACTTGTTTTTGCACAAAGATTTCTGTGAATATTTAGTATATCTTCCTTGTGATGACATTGTCTTTTTTTAAATTCAATTTGTTTTCTATTATAGTGTGTTTTTTCTTTGCAAATAGGTGTTCGGCTCCAGCAAGTAAGAATTTTGGTGCCTATGTACCTTGGACACTGTATATATGAATAAACACTATCATTATTATCAAGTTTAACTTTTTTGGAAGATAATATTGTTAGGTCAAGGAAGTTGTTCCCATGGGGTTCCACCAGAATTCAAACGGTAAATCCTCTTTTCTCCCAGAAACACAAGTAGAGGTGCTTGGAGTGGCCTGTTGCAGAAATACTGGAGGGAGAGTTCTCAATGTTGCTTTTGCTGAAGTCTGAGATAGACTGCACCATCAATCCTGCAGATCTGGTGAGAAAATAGAAATCCAGTTACAGCCTGACACTATATATATGTGTATATATTCTTCTTCTTTGGCTTGGCTTCGCGGACGAAGATTTATGGAGGGGTAATGTCCACGTCATCTGCAGGCTCGTTTGTGGCTGACAAGTCCGATGCAGGACAGGCAGACGTGGTTGCAGGGGAAAATTGGTGGGTTGGGGTTTGGTATTGTGTTTTTCCTCCTTTGTCTTTTGTCAGTGTGTGTATATATATATATATGTATATAGATAGATAGATAGATAGATGATAGATGATAGATAGATGATAGATAGAAGATAGATAGATGATAGATGATAGATAGATAGATTGATAGATGATAGATAGATAGATAGATGATAGATAGATAGATGATAGATAGATAGATGATAGATAGATAGATAGATAGATGATAGATAGATAGATGATAGATAGATAGATGATAGATAGATAGATGATAGATAGATAGATGATAGATAGATAGATGATAGATAGATAGATAGATGATAGATAGATGATAGATAGATAGATGATAGATAGATAGATGAGCAGGAAAGGGCTTTGGCAAATACTAGAGTGCATCGGATGTCCCCCAAAGTTCCTCAACATGATTATCCAACTGCACGAAAACCAACAAGGTCGGGTCAGATACAGCAATGAGCTCTCTGAACCCTTCTCCATTAACAATGGCGTGAAGCAAGGCTGTGTTCTCGCACCAACCCTCTTTTCAATCTTCTTCAGCATGATGCTGAACCAAGCCATGAAAGACCCCAACAATGAAGACGCTGTTTACATCCGGTACCGCACGGATGGCAGTCTCTTCAATCTGAGGCGCCTGCAAGCTCACACCAAGACACAAGAGAAACTTGTCCGTGAACTACTCTTTGCAGATGATGCCGCTTTAGTTGCCCATTCAGAGCCAGCTCTTCAGCGCTTGACGTCCTGCTTTGCGGAAACTGCCAAAATGTTTGGCCTGGAAGTCAGCCTGAAGAAAACTGAGGTCCTCCATCAGCCAGCTCCCCACCATGACTACCAGCCCCCCCACATCTCCATCGGGCACACAAAACTCAAAACGGTCAACCAGTTTACCTATCTCGGCTGCACCATTTCATCAGATGCAAGGATCGACAATGAGATAGACAACAGACTCGCCAAGGCAAATAGCGCCTTTGGAAGACTACACAAAAGAGTCTGGAAAAACAACCAACTGAAAAACCTCACAAAGATAAGCGTATACAGAGCCGTTGTCATACCCACACTCCTGTTCGGCTCCGAATCATGGGTCCTCTACCGGCACCACCTACGGCTCCTAGAACGCTTCCACCAGCGTTGTCTCCGCTCCATCCTCAACATCCATTGGAGCGCTCACACCCCTAACGTCGAGGTACTCGAGATGGCAGAGGTCGACAGCATCGAGTCCACGCTGCTGAAGATCCAGCTGCGCTGGATGGGTCACGTCTCCAGAATGGAGGACCATCGCCTTCCCAAGATCGTATTATATGGCGAGCTCTCCACTGGCCACCGTGACAGAGGTGCACCAAAGAAAAGGTACAAGGACTGCCTAAAGAAATCTCTTGGTGCCTGCCACATTGACCACCGCCAGTGGGCTGATAACGCCTCAAACCGTGCATCTTGGCGCCTCACAGTTTGGCGGGCAGCAGCCTCCTTTGAAGAAGACCGCAGAGCCCACCTCACTGACAAAAGGCAAAGGAGGAAAAACCCAACACCCAACCCCAACCAACCAATTTTCCCTTGCAACCGCTGCAATCGTGTCTGCCTGTCCCGCATCGGACTGGTCAGCCACAAACGAGCCTGCAGCTGACGTGGACTTTTTACCCCCTCCATAAATCTTCGTCCGCGAAGCCAAGCCAAAGAAAGAAAGATAGATGATAGATAGATAGATGATAGATAGATAGATGATAGATGATAGATGATAGATAGATAGATAGATAGATTATAGATAGATAGATAGATTATAGATAGATAGATTATAGATAGATAGATAGATAGATTATAGATAGATTGATAGATAGATTATAGATAGATTGATAGATAGATTATAGATAGATTGATAGATAGATTATAGATAGATTGATAGATAGATGATAGATAGATTGATAGATAGATAGATTATAGATAGATTGATAGATAGATTATAGATAGATTGATAGATAGATTATAGATAGATTGATAGATAGATTATAGATAGATTGATAGATAGATTATAGATAGATAGATAGATAGATTATAGATAGATAGATAGATAGATTATAGATAGATTATAGATAGATTATAGATAGATTATAGATAGATTATAGATAGATTATAGATAGATTATAGATATATTATAGATAGATTATAGATAGATTATAGATAGATAGATAGATAGATTATAGATAGATTATAGATAGATTATAGATAGATTATAGATAGATAGATTATAGATAGATTATAGATAGATTATAGATAGATTATAGATAGATTATAGATAGATTATAGATAGATAGATAGATTATAGATAGATAGATAGATAGATAGATTATAGATAGATAGATTATAGATTATAGATAGATAGATTATAGATTATAGATAGATAGATTATAGATGATAGATAGATGATAGATAGATGATAGATAGATGATAGATAGATGATAGATAGATGATAGATAGATGATAGATAGATAGATATACAAATGATTCAAAGTACAAAATTGATGCATTTTTGCCACCATACTCTTCTGCAATCATTTTTAATGACTTCTCACAAATGGTGAACATAAAGTTTTTGTAGACAGACGAGTGTGCTGTTGTATTTTTAATCAGTTTATTTTGAATTACCTGTATCATGTAAATGTTAAATACTGTTTCAATCTGCAAAATCTGTTGAGAAAATTGTTTATAAATGAAGCTCGCTGAAAGATGAATCAAATCCATATTTGCAATTACCCGCAATTAGAAATTCTGCCTGGCCTGCAGGATAAAGAATCTCAGGGTTGTATGTGATGTCATCTATGTACTCTGACAATAAATTTGAATTTGATTGAGGGTATCTTAATTAGCCCCTCCTTTGAACTCTTCAATTTCACAACCAAATTAAATAGAATCCTGGTTCTCTCATTGTATCTCTGTGGTGGTAGTAGTTAATGACTACTAGATTACAGCTGGAGTTGCTATTGGACCTCTTCCTTTCTGCTCCAGGCTGAAACTCAGATGGTGGCATTTTAATGAGGATCCATGGTTGAAACTACAATCAACTTCCAATGCCAGAGGGAGGGGAAAAAACTTAAACCAACAGGTTCACACCAGAAATGTGTTGCCCATTTAAAATGCCTGTTCTACTTTGCGAGATGTTCTCCCATCAAAAAGGAAAGTGCAAAACGCTGATCTAAAGTTCAAATGACCAAGCAATGTTTGGTCCTTTCTATTCCATCAAATAATGCTTCTGCCTGGCACGTGATGGCATAGCTGTGCTTTTTTAAAATACATCATAAAGGATTGCACAGTACTTATTGGGAGTTTATGTGTAAAAAAAAATTGCTGTTTGCATAAACTTTTGTAAAGAACTAAGCCAGCAGAGGGAGTTGAGGGCTGTCACTCATTCTTGAGGGGTTCAAGTATCATTTATAAACCACTCTTGTTAATGTAGTTTTGCCTAAAGGCAACATCTGAATTCAATTGTATTCTAGCATTAGATCTTTTTAGGTGTTTATAGAAAATACATGCTGATAGCATTAGTTGCTAGAAACAAGCTTTTAGTTGATGGCTAATAAATTTCAGGGCTCGTGCCTTAAATGCTCCAGTGCCAGATTGTGAGGATTACATTATAATAAAATGTTTTTCTCAGCATGTATGGTATGATCTGTTGATTATACAAATAGTGCAGAGGATGATAGTTTAGCTCCTCGTATTCTGCTGTAAAAAGTAGAACATTTTGCTTGTTCATGTTAGTGAATAATCTCATATACAGGGGTATGTAACATTGGACAGCCAAGTTGGAGGTGATTTATGCCCATTGGATGTTGTTTAGATCTTGGAGATCATTGTATTGGGCCAATATCCGGTGACATGGACATCAGCAATGCACGATGGTCTCACTACCATCATTAACTATAAAATATCTGCCATCATGTCTGCTGGTCAGAGGTTCTAAAACACATTTCACAAATAAAAATTGATTCATGATTGTAATCTAACAAGTGATAGACACTCTCGACATTTTGAAACTAAGCAGTAAGGTTCATGTTCATTGATCACTTAGTTATTTATAGTTCATCTTTACTGTTACGACTTGGCGTATCTACTTATTTTTTATATATTGTCCCATGTGTGAAAGTGATCTGTAGTGAGAAAAAAAATACTGGGACCCCAAAAGAGATCTCTTGTGAGCACAGCTCTTGATTTAACTCTGAAACTAAATCCAACTCTGCATTTAATCCTCTACCTAAACTTCAGCACAATATCCAACACAGGATATTTAATAAATTTGAGTATAATCATAATTCCCGTTAAATTTCTTCCATTTATATCTTGGATTTTTTAAAAAAAATTTCAGAACAGAATACAAAAATCGGGAGAATGTGCATAAGCAATGTATAGGAATGGTTGAGCAATTCAGTAAGTGTTGGCTATGTTAGCAGAGGTTTCCTAAGATTATGCACCGGGAAGTTGGTGTAATAAAGTTTCTTTATTTTGTGGCATCCAACTATCCATTCCAAAGGCAACATTTGCATCTCCAAGAGGACATGAAGATCCAGTGCAATGTGCACCAGTGGGCAGACCAACCTATGAAGTCAACTCTGGTCAAATTAATTCCTGGTGTTTTAATTACATGACCTCATCCATTTGGCCCAGTCTATAATCCTTTTATTTCCCATATTATACTTCAGATTTCAAAGAAAAATGCATGTTTCTGTGAGTTTTCTCTGGATTTCAAAATCTATGGTTAACTGAGAATTAGTTGAAACTACAAGACAATTTCAGATTGTCTGCTTTCAATTCTCTAAATTATGGCCAGTTATGGAACTTCTCATTTCAGCTTGGATGAGATCACATAGGTCAATATGTTTATTAGAAACCTGTGATCTTAATGGAATATACCATTCAACTCCTTTTTGAAATTAAATTAAAAAAAAAATAGACATACTGCACGGTGACATGCCCTTTCGACCCATTAGCCCGTGCCGCCCAATTGTCCTACAATCCCTGTACGTTTTGGAGGGTGAGAGGAAACCAGAACACCCAGAGGAAACCCACACAGACACAGGGAGAATGTACAAACTCCTTACAGCCAGTGCGGGATTTGAATCGCGGTCCTGGTTGCTGGCGCTGTAACAGGGTTGCAGTAACTAACTGTGTGCCCTGTCTAATGATGCTATCATTCTGAGCAGGCTACTTGGTGATGTAGTAAAGATTCTGTAGCAATTCCATTCAGAATGGCGGTGTCAATGCATTTTAAGAAGAATTGACTGCAACGGAATGCTGTTAATAAACAGTGTAGTCCCTGACTGGAACTAGTCATCAAAATAAAAGATCTCTTGACTATTAAGGATAAATCTGCCTTTGCACCCAGCAGGAGGGCTACATTAAATTAGTACATATTGTATAGTTGCCTCCCTCTCAATTAACACAATCAGTATTATTTAATTTGGCATTCTTTTTGTCTTTAAATGTATGTAATTGATTTTGATTTTTCTTGAAAGCAGTAGAGCAATTTGCTTGTATACATGCTTTATTCCTTTCCTTTTACGGTTTGATTTATTTCTAAATGGGGTCACTGCATTCAGTCATTTCTATAGGAACTTTGTGTCTGTCTAGGCTGGTGACTGTCCTGACATTTGTCCAAGATGAACAAAATGCAGGACTTTGATATAAATGCTAACGGTTTGATGAACGTGGGTTTGAAGTGGAATCCTTTTTATAAAAATGTACTATACTTTATTGTGACTACCTAAAGCTTTTATTGCCTGTATTCGAAAGTGGGTTTAAAATAAAATGTAGATGATGTGCCCCTATTTCTTAAAATAATTCACACAGTTCTCTTTTTTTTGATGAGGAAAAGGATGTCAACTTTTTAACTACAGATATTTTAAAATATATGGCAAAATAACTAATGATATCATGGACCAAATTTTAGACTTGATGGACCCCAACTCTTATACATTAGTGACCTTCAGTCAGCCTGTGGTGAACCCCTGTTTGTCTGCCTCACTTGGTATTGCCCTGCAACCTCCTCCCCCATCCTCTCCTCTGAATATGCCCTCCCATCTCGCCCACCCCCCCCCCCCCTCTCTGTGCAGATTTGCCTTTGTTGCGTTTTTTTTTCCCAATGGCATGATTGGGTTTGCAAGCATTAGTAATCCTGGCTGCAAACCAATTTCTGTCACTCCTTGGCACGATCCACTGGAACGCCAATGTATTTCCTGATTAAAAAAAAATCTACAGCTGTATGGACCTATTCTCATGATTTAACAGAAGGTGAAATGCATACATAGTTTTATAGGGTATAGATTTTGTTTTCTGAAATCTGTCAGCACTATGTTCTTTAAAGATATGATTATTCTGCTGCCATGATATTTCCATGATTTGAGGTCAATGATGCTGTTGAACAATACTATCAGGATGGGCAAGTGTATATGGTAAAGGAAATGGATGATTTGTGGTTAGGATAAAGCTCATTAAGGCTACGTTGTCAGTTTTACTGATTCCAGTTATACTGACCTGCATCTGTCAAAAGCAAAAGTAAGCTAATCATCAACTCCACAAGATGCAGAAGGAGTTGCTGCATCATGGGGCAGGTAGCTGCCTGGGACCAATATTTGCACAGTACTGCAGCTCATACTTTGCATTGTTGTAAAACATGCCAAAAGCTGGTTACTGTCACTAAATGAGCTGACCTTTTGATCTGTGAAATACGTCCCATATGTGGAAATGAATGCAAAGTAACATTAGGCAATTCTATTTTTGGTGGAGTGAAAAGAAAGATTGTTTCTTTATTTGGGTTAATGGACCTTGTTTTGGTATGTTGAACCTGCCCTCTCATTCTTACTCATCTGAAGTAATTACTACTTTTTGTCCTCTTTTACAGATGTAACTATAGTTTACTGTGGGTGTCTTTAAACTGTGCTCCATATAAATGGAGCCTCATAAGAAAATAATTCTCATTTGGAGACAACATTAAAGGGAAATCTTTTCTGAAAATGGACACTTGATAAAGGCAAAAATATAAGAACATATAAGAAACAGGAGCAGGAGTAGGCTACCTGGCCCGTCAAGCCTGCTCCGCCATTCAATGAGATCGTGGCTAATGTGTAATAGGCTCTTCTCCTTTCCCCCCTAATTCCTTTATGTCTGTTACTATCCAACTTTGTAGGTAGCCTCTACTGCTTAAATGGGCAGCAAATTCCATTGATTCACAAATAAATAGTGTCTTACAGTATGGAAACAGTCCCATAGGCTCAAATTGCCAAATAATATACCCTCCTGGTTTAGTTCCACTTGCCAAATTAAGGCCCATACCCTTCAATCCCTCTCATTCATGTAATTTTTCAAGTATTTCTTAAAGTAAGCTAATGTACCGGCATCTACCATATTGACTGGTAGCTTGTTCCACGTACCTATCACCCTCTGAAGAAATGTCCCCTCACCTCCCTTCCAAATCACATGCCTCTCACCTTATAGTTATGCTCTCTCATTTTAGGTTCTCCTACTCTCACAAACAAAAATCCACTATTCATCCACTATTCCTCATGATTTTATAGAGCTCAGAAAGATTCCATCTCAACTCTTACACTATAAGGAAAACCGGTGGGGTTTTTCCAATCTCTCATGATAGCTCACTTTCCCTGAAACTCTTCTGTACCCTTTCCAACTTTATAACATCCTTTCTATAGCTTGGCAACCAAAGTTGTACACAATATTCAAACTGAGGCCTCACCAATTTGTATTAAATGCTCCAAATGATGAAGGAAAGTATCTCAAGTGCTGTCTTTAAAGAGCTATGTGCCTGCACCCCTTGGTTCCTCTGCTCCATAACACTTTTTTCTGTCACTGCCATGATACATGAATCATATTGCAATTAGATATAAAAGGCAAGCCATAGCATACTATATGTATATTGTAATAAACACAATCATTTTGGGAAGCCTCCATGATATTGACCATTTCAAGCTCTTTACACACTAATTGAAGTCAGTGACTAATGTATCCAGGCTAACATAAAGTCATCACTTTATTAATTTTCTGGATTTTAGCATCTTTAGGAAGGACATTTTTTTGCCTATCCAAAATTGCTCTTGAAAAAGCAATTATGTAGCGTCTTCTTGACTCAAATCAGGTCTCTGGAGACGTCAGGTATTCGCACAATGCTTTAGAAAGAAAGTTCCAGGATTTGGACAGTAACTAGGACCAGTGATATCTTTCCAAATCAGAATGGTGGCAACAAAAAAAAGGAATTGTAATATAAACGTGCTGAAATTTTGCAGGAATGGAATCTGCACAGTTTTGAATAATGACCAAGAATTAGAATTGAAATATTAATTTGAAGTTGTTTCAAATTAAACATTTCCAGTTTATGTGCACTTTTTTTTCTGATTATAATTCATACTTGGTAGTTATGGTGAAACATTTTTACCTCTGAGTACACCCAATGAAAATGTCACCATTTGAAAAGTTTGCGGAGACTGTTCTGAGTTATTGGTTTGAACCCTTCAATCAAAACTCAAACAGAAAGATCTATGGAGTAGCTGCACTTCAATACCTTTTATTTCCTTTTAAGTTTTGTTTCTGTTTTGTTCCTTGCAATCTTTCTGCAGTGTGGCCTGCTGCAGGGTGTCTGATCGAAGGTGTTATCTACATGACAGCGGGTCAGAATTTGTTCAGTTCTTCAGGGTCAATAGGTGTGGTATTGCTGTTTGTCTTCTCGCCTATTTTGTCACATCTAGACATCAAGGTCACTACAATGCCTTTTCTCACTTCCATCTCCTTCCCCTTACTCCCCCTGAGAGAGATGTATCTTGAAAGCTTTTTGTTTTATTCTCTGAACTTTACACTCAGGAATTTTTAGAGCTTTTTATAATGCCTCCCTTTACAATTGCTTGCTCAACTTTAATATAGTTTGTTTTGTTACCATCAGCCAGGCTGCCTCTCAATGCGTGTTGGGCAGCATACTTAATGATTCTGATCAATTTGCTGTGACCTTAAGATTCATGGCCTTTGTTTAATTTGTGGCACAGAAATGGGCTAATGAGACAGCTAATGAGATTCAGTCACATTGTAGAAATGTATAATGATTGTCATGTTAATACTGAAAAGCAGCCCTGATATAAACGTGTTGCACTGATATTCAAGCACTTGCACAGCAGAGGCTGATTTTCAAAACAAGACGACAAATCCCCAGTACATTTTAGCATTTGCCAGTAAATAATTGCGAGATAATAGCACCCCTTTAAGCTGTTCTGAGTAGACCACATGTCAAAACTATTAACTCAAAAAGCCTTATTTACAAAGCAGTCATGGAATTTCACTGATTCAACTCCCTTTCTTTGAATGTGTAAAACTTGTTTCTTTACACTAAAGCAGCTGCTTGGTTGGATCGGAGGTAAGTTGGACTTGAGAATTCTGACATTCAACTGGAGAGAAGGGGCTAGTGCTTTTGACTCTTGTGTTTCTATTAAGCATGCTACTTTCTTTTGCGTCTAGTGTACAATGCAGAGGGAACAAAACCTTGCAATATACAAAAGTGCAGGAGAAACTCAACAGGTCACATAGCATCTAGAGGAAACAAAGGGTACCAAATGTTTTGGGACTGAGGCCTTTGTCAGGGTATTAGCGAAAAAAAAAAGGTGGGTGCCTGAATAAAAAGGTGGGGGGAGGAGACAGGCCCACAAGCAAGAGGTGAATGAATATGGGTGGGAGGGCAGAAGAGAAAAGGTCTGAGAGGAGAAGGGATAGATAGCTCCCTGAATGGGGAGGGAAGGGGATGAGGGAGCTGGAGGAAAGGAGACAAGGAATAGGGGAAGGAAGGGAGATGGGGGAGGGACCTAATGGAAACTGGAGGTCAATGTTGATGCTTTCTGGTTGGAGAGTGTCCAGACGGAATATTAGGTGTTGTTCCTCCAATTTGTAGGTAGACTTGGTTTGGCATTGCATGAGACTATGGTCAGTGTGAGAATGTGGTGTGAAATTCAAATGGTTGGCCACTGTGAGATCCCAGTTATTGCAGAGAGACATTGCACTTAAATGCTTTCCAACTTGTAGACCATCAGCAGAATCAATGAAATTCCTACCATGGAATCTTAGAGACATTAATTTGCAAGAAACCGGTGGGTAGTGATTATTGATATGAGGTGGTATCTCTTTGCTTTTTAAACTCGTATAAGATTGATGATGGACTTTTGTGCTGGAAAACCCTACTGCTTTGTGCTTCAATCAATAATTTGAGTTTGTATCTAACCAACCCATTATACCAGCACAACTAGTCTCCAGCCCACTCTAGCAGGCCTTTCTGAGTATAATTGTATCCAGTTATTGTTGACTTGCATCTGAAGAAAAGGAACTCTTGTTGGGCCCTTAACAGCCCATAGAAAGTGAGGAAGACCTGAGAATTCATTTTAGGAACTTAGGATCATTCAAACTTTGCTCCATTGTGTTTCAACAAAATCTGAAGACTGGAAACCTCCATCCTGCATCTGATTAGATTTCTATGACACTCATAGTGATGGTTGGACAAGACTAGCCAATGATGTCCATCAATAGGCTGCTGACATACAGATAGAGGTGGCTTTTACTTCCCAGTGCATTTAATTAGAATCTAGATTTTGAATATTTCTGGCAGTGTTAGAGCCACTGCAATGGGGTATCGAGATCTCGGAAGAGGAGATTGGTCCATTAATGTGTCTTGGTGCTTTAATGACATACATGCAAAAATCTTGGACATAACTTGCTTTATGCAGGGTTTGTAACAAATCGACCAAATTAGTTCTGAGTCATTCTTATACAACTATAATTGCAGATAGCTGCATGATGACGTTCATGTCTTGTGATGACTTGTGTCATTTTTTTAAAAATGTTTTTAGCTTTATTTAAGATTTTGGGCCAAACTGCAAGGGTTTAACAATTGAGACTGCAAAGTGCTTTCTGTTTATTTTAAACCAACAAAAACAGTATGCTGCATTTTTCAATGAGGATATGCCTCAATGATTTATTTTTTTTTAAAATTGGTTCACTTTATGCTTTACCTCACATCACCTTATCCATTACCAAACCAAGGCCACCTGTAAGTTGAAAGATCAACCCCTAATATTCTGTCTGGGCACTTTCCAACCAGATGACATTAACCATGGACTTCTCCAGTTTCCATTAAGCCCCACCTCTGTCTCTCTTTTCCATATCCCCCTATCTCCTTTCTTCCTGCTCCCTACCCTTTTCCCTCTCCATTCAGAGAGCTATCCCACCTTCCCCTAACACTTCTTTCTCTTTACAAAAGTTTAGTTCTTTACAAAAGTTTATGCTAACGGCAATTTTTTTTTTTACACATAAACTCCCAATAAATACTGTGAGCCTCCCCTGCCCCTTCTTCCCTCCTCTTTCCCCAACCTTTTTATTTCAGGCTCTGGCCTGCATTCTGCTCATATCTTGATGATGGATTCAGGCCTGAAAGGTTGGTTACAGCTCTTTGCTACCTTTAGATGTTCAGTGACCTGCTGAGTTTCTCCAGCACTTTTGCATATTGCATATTATCTGCTTAATTGTTTATAAAAGTTTTTTTTTAAAATAAACTACATTTTGATCCAGATATGAAACCACAATCTTTCCTAGAATAACACTGGACAATGAAGATTTTTCTTCCTAAACACTTTTGGCTATATTTTATGGATTTTGGGCTGCTGATCATGAAAATCACTTTAAAATTTTCCTATCCTGTACTATATTTTAGATGTAAACTATTTTTGTGACATTCTGTCATATTTTAAGTTTACTTCAATGACACAAAGCGATGAAGTGCAAAATGTCATTGAAAATTCATTTTCTGCATTCACACTTGCACTTCTTCCCTGGTGATCTGGGTGCAGTCAGTGATGAACATGGTGAAAGGATTCACCAGTATATTGTGACCATGGAAATGTGGAATCAGGGCAACTGGAATCCATCAATGCCGGCTGACTATTGTTGGACATTGACAATGAGAGGCATCAGATGCTGAGTACAAAACGAAAATCAGCAGCAAAACATTTTTAGGTCATTTGAACTTACACAATGTGTCTGCATCATTATATGACTGAACATGCTAATTTCAATGAAAGTTAATTGCATGTTTCTCCAACTTGAGGTTGTCTATCATAATCCCCAATTTTTTTTCCAGGGTGACATTTGGGGCTGGAGGTGTTTGACAGGGTAGAGGGAGTGGGTGGTTTGTACATTCTACCAACTTTCTGGGTGTCAGCACAAATGTGGACATATTAAGCCGCTTTCAGGTGCTCAGACACAGATAATGTGCCAGCAGATGCGGCTGGGGGAGAGCAGCTGGGAAGTTCAGTGGCCACAGAGAAAACACCTTTCTGTCACCCGAATGTGCCAGCTGAAGGAGAGCCACGTCTGAGTGAATATCGGCTCCTGTGGACTGTGGCCATTGTCCCACTGCTGCTTTCAGGTGCAACGGGGAATCTTGCAAGGCAAAATTTAGGGGTTAGAAGTGGTCTGATCATCTTTGAACACAAAAAAAGCACCTAAGTAGGTGAAAATGACATGCTCTATAGAAAGGGTTAAATATACTATTGTACTCTCTGATTGTCCTTAACAGTCAAAAGATGCTTTATGTAATATTTCCCCTCAGGGAATTTCATCCATGGTGTTAGTAAATTGTATGTGACCTATCAAAGGTATATCACCTGTTGCTTTTCTCTCCCTACGCTTTCTTATGTACTTGTATTTTTATTTCTCTTTAATTGTATTATTGTGAAGGAACACTAATTATTATCCCTGAACATAAGGTAGAAAATACCTTATGTATTGAATGAAAGAAAAAAAATCAGCCTTAAATTAAAAAAAAAATCCCCAAATTATGATGTGGTCTTTTTGAAGAATTAAAAGAATTGAACCATGCTCTGGAAGTTTGAAAAGTCTAATTCGTGAATTATTTCATCTTCCTTGAATGAGACCTGATTATTTGGCTGTTTGCAGGGTTCTATCCTGTTTAGATTGCACCAAAAAGGATGTTAATCTGAACAGTATTAAAAAATAGCCCTGGCTGTCCATTGTACTTGCTGCTTCTCTTAGTGTGCTTAATAGATGCTCTGTGGATTCAAACAATGAAAATAAACAGCATTGTTAGTGCTCAGAAGTTCTGCAGAGATGTAACCATGGATATTGTGAATCAAAAAAAGTCTGTGTTGCATTTGTCAAAATGAATTTTTTATTGCGCAGACTTCATGGCTTTGAATTATGTCTGCTACCTTTTCAAACTGCTTTTTATTTGAACAGTGAAGGAGAAATAAAGTTTGCTTTTACCTCATGTTGAGCCATAGATGCACAAATAAATGCACGCAGGTCTTTGAATCCATGCATCACAGGGTAACAAATTTCTTTACTCACAGATATTTGCCTGCTGTTTACTACTCTACATGTTTGACTCACAATTTGTAAAGTGAATGTTGTTTTACCCTAATTGACTACTCTTTCCTCCGATTACACAGTTACAACCTAAATTACATATTGACCCATCTTGCACTATGTTCCACATGCTTGTTGTGATGTGGTCATTAACTTTCCACCAAAAATACATTAAGTTTAAACATACTTGTTTGGTAGAATAATTTCCTCTTTTGGGCAACATAATGCCTTGTATTGAAAGCAATGATTCCTATGATGTCTTTGAGCAATGTCTGGAAGTGAGTTGTGAGTTTACAAGTAATAAAATATATTTGACAGTGAAATGTTCTGATACAAGTTTCTGTCAGCTTAAATTGAAAACAATTAACATGAATTATTTCGGAACAGTGATGTTCCGAGACAGTAATATTTAGATAGACTTTAACTCAATGAAGGTTTTGTTACATTACGATTCCCCCAGAACTAATGTTTTTTGGTGACCATTATTGGAAAAATTAATTGGTGTGAAGTAACATGCCACCACAGATATCCACATTTAGGAGAAAGTTTCCATTTATATTACAATTTGTTACAAAACACTAGACCTTGATCACTCAAGGTTGCCGAACAAGTTGATAGGGTGGTTAAGAAGATGTATGGCATGTTGGCCTTCATTAGCCAAGGGATGAGGTAATGTTGCACCTCTCTAAAGCTCTGGTGAGATCACACTAGGAGTATTGTTCAGTTCTGGTCGCCTCTTTACAGGAAGGTGTAGAAGCTTTTGAGAGGCTGCAGAGGAGATTTATCAGGATATTGCCTGGATTAGAGAACATGTTTTATGAAGAAAGGTTGACAGAACTAGGACCTTTCTCTTTGGACCAATGAAACATGAGAGCTGACTTAACAGAGGTATATAGATTGAGAAGCATAAGTGGACAGCTCGGACATTTTACCTGGTGTCATGAGTCCAAAGGACCCCCAAAACCCAGCAGCAATAGACATTCACCAAGACAAGTGGCTTTCAAAACAAAAGTTATTTTTAATCAACTTCAAACATGAAAATAGAATAAAACTTTAACTAACTCTATACTTATACTATACCGCATACTAACCCAAATCACCCCTTTCTAATTCTAAGCGCATGTGTATGTAATGTGTGTGTAAATTCAAGAAAAGTTCTTTGGTTCACAGTTCAATCTCACTTCTCCTTCTTTCAAGTTCTCTGGTTGCAGGCAATCACCATACTGTGCACAGAATTTAACATGTATAACGTTCACCAGGCTTGGTGCTTGAAATGTAAATGTTTACCGCTCAGGAAGGTTCTTGTAGGGTTTGCAGAGAGATGTATTTGTTGCTCCAGGATTTCCACAATTGAGGTACCACCACTAGTCACCTCAGGGTCTCGCTGATGAAACTTGCCCCTTCAGTGTCTTCTAGATGGTAACCTTATCCTTCAAGCTACCACAGAGTTCCATTCCTTCCTCTATTTCAAGAGAAACATCAGACAGATAGCACTTCCAGCCATCTACTGCTCTGGAACTTGCTTTCATCAGTTTCAAACAGTTTTCCCTGGATTGCACTTTTCAATTACTTGTCAGTGTTCCACACACTGACTGACTGAGCTATTAACTCAACTCTCTTTTCCAACTGAAACTCCAAAGAGAGCATGTGATTCATGTCTTGCAAAATCCCCACCTTCTCCAGCAAACAACAAGAGTTCTTTCTTCTTTTCCTCAAGTTGTTATCTTAGGGAAACAATCCAGAATTGACCTTTCTGTGAACACTTTGCAGAAAGGGTACTGATAGAGCATGACTCCACCAAGACAATAGTCAAGCATTTGTTGGTTCAGTTAACACCTACTTGTGAAAGGTGCTTACATTCTCCTGAGATCTTGCAATGTGAATTCTTCAGTCTTTCAAATAAGATCTGTTTCAAAATTTGTGTATGTATGTGACCTACTCTAAATCTTATAAATTCTCCCCAAATATTAATATCGTTTCACTGGAAAAATAACAACAAATACCAGATGACAACTTTTTAAGGTGAATGGACAAACATTTAGAAGAGTTGTCAGAAGTAAGTCCCCCCCCCCCCCCCCCCCCAGAGTCAGGTGGGTGCCTGGAATGTGTTGGTGGTGGAGGCTGATATCATAAGGGCATTTAAAAGACTCTTAAATAAGCACATGGATGAAAGAAAAATAGATTGTTGTGAGGGTGGGAAGGATCAGATTGTTGTGGATTAGGTTTATGTAGGTCTGCATTACATATTATGCATATTATAACATATGTAACATATGTGATATGTAAACACAAAATCTGTGCATAGTCATTTCTGGTTAATAGAAAGGTACCAAAACCTTGAGTGTGACAAACAGACTACATTTTTTTGGAGTTGACATATTTGAATTTTTTGTTTAGTTCCTGCAAAAGTTCCAAAAAGTACTGTTCTTGAAACAATCTTGTTTAAAGTAGCAAGGCACACACAGAAGTGTTTTGACCCTCTTTATCTTGTATGATATCTGGTGGCCTTGATAAATAATTCATTGTCATTAATTTGCTGGCATTTTTAAAACCAACAAAATTGAGTACAAACTACATTTTCAATGCTAATAATGGCACTGCTCGAGTTTACCAGGGAGAGATGAATGCAGCTCAAACATCAAGTATGCCACAGACAGTAGCAGGAGGTGAACTCTAACCTTCCATGCTATGTACATACAAAACCTTCAATAGATAGTGCATTGGATTATGCCATATTGAATGTAGAAGTGTATGTATGCTGATTATCGATAGATGCCAATAGAGCACATGTTTTGCATCAACATGGCTGGGAAATTAGTTATTGCAGCATTACAAGAGACCATGTGGGGTTCACAATATGATGATGTTAGCTTGCTATGTTTTTATAACTTTGAATTGATTTTTTTACGTCTTATCTCATCAGTTGAAGTATTCTTTTCTTTGGCTTGGCTTCGCGGACGAAGATTTATGGAGGGGGTAAAAGTCCACGTCAGCTGCAGGCTCGTTTGTGGCTGACAAGTCCGATGCGGGACAGGCAGACACGGTTGCAGCGGCTGCAGGGGAAAATTTGTTGGTTGGGGTTGGGTGTTGGGTTTAACTGTTGTGTATTACCAAGGGTTTTCCCCTCACAATGTGGCACTAAGGAAGACAAAATAAATCTATCTCATAGTCCTCAAATTTATTCTATCTGGGAGATGTTTGATTCTTCATTCAATAGGTAAAGTGTTTGAGTTCCATTGCCTCCATTTGGCCTTGTTGCTAACATTGTTCTATTTCTTCAACATTTACTTTTTATCCTCTGATCTTTTGTGCCTGCTGCAAAATCTGACATCTACGGTATTTCTTTAGCCCTGAGCTCCTTAGAGTTTGGCATTCACAGATAGTCCGAATCCTGACCAATCCAAGCAATACCTCAACTTTAACCTTTTTTTTTAAATTGAACCAACTCCTCCTTTCTTCAGTGGGTCAACTTAAATTGTAATCCATTCAAATTCCTCCTTGACCTTGTTCCCATGATTTTACTGAGCAAGGTGTTCATTCTTCATTTCTGATTTCCCTTTGTCATGCTTGGGTCTGTAAATAACTAAGTTGCTCTGCTCTAGATTTTTTTGGGAAGTTCCTACCTAGATCCTTTGACTTTGCTTCTCTTCATTCATACATTGCAACCCTCCTGTTTAATTGCTTCTTTGGCCACTGTTTACATCAATTACTACCCCTTTGCCTTAAGCTGTTCCTCCCTTCACATGTTGAAGTACTTTTATTTGCATTTTTCAAAATGCAAATACAACAACTTGGTCTAAGTTTCGAAGTCCATTGTGAAGGAAGAGTTCCTGCTTTTGAATTGAAGATAGATGGTCACATTGATGAAGTAGTCTCAGTGGCTTGGGCTTCTCTCATACTGGTAGAAGTAGCAGTGGATATCAGATTTTGGAGAACTCTGGTATCAGAGTTCTCATCATGTCAAATGAACAGTTAATCATTATGAAGTACTCTCACGGACAACAAATCAAAGTTCAAAGTACAAATTTATTGTCAGAGTAGATACATGATATCACATACAACCCTGAAATTCCTTTTCTTGCCCCTTTTTATTACAACCCACTACTGTGGAATTATCAGTGAATTTATAGATGGTGTTGTTGTTGTACTGTACCATACAATTAGAGGAGTAAAATGAACAGTACATGAGGGCTAAGAATGCAGCCCTGCAGAGTTCCGGTACTGATGTAGATTTATTTTTTTTCAATCCTCATTGACTATGGTTTGGAGGTGAAGAAATCCAGGATTCAATTGTACAGGGGTGGAGGGGGTGGGTATTGAGGCCCAAGTTTTGGAGTTTGCTAATCAGTTTTGAAGGGATGATGGTGGCGAATTCTGAACTGTAGTCAATAAAGAGCATATTGATGCATATGTCCTTGCTGTGTTCCAGGGCTTTTTGTAGAGCCATTGAGGTGATAGGCAAATAGGAATGGACCCACTCAGTCAGGAGCTGATATGCTTCAACACCAGCCTCTCAAAATACTTTATTACTCTGGATGTGAGTGCCACTAGTTAGTAGTTATTTAGACAGGTTACTCCACTCTTCTTGGGTGCTGGCTGGTACAATTAACGCCTGCTTGAAAGAGATTGGTACCACACCCTGTCAGATTGAGATGTTAAAGATATCCCTGGCAAATTGATCAGCACAGGTTTTCAGAACTCAGCCGGGTTCTTCAACCAAACCCAAAGCTTTCCTTGGAATCACTCTCCTGAATACAGCCTGCACATAATCCTTGGATGCTTACTGACAGTCAAGGCTTATCTGGGAACATAAGGGTGCACAGTGGTTCTTCCTTGTCATTTGGTCAAATCGGGCATCGAAGACATTGAGTTCATTTGGGAGTGGAGTTTTGCTGTCTCCTGCTGCACAGGATTTGGTTTTGTAGCAGGTTATGTCATTTAGGCCTTGCCACAGGGTATCCTTCGTTGTTTCCATTCTCATCTGGAATCTCCACTTCGCTTGGAGATACCTGTCCTTCTGTAGTGATCTGGATCTCCAGACTTAAATGCCTGTGATCCGGCTTACAGTAGATTCCGGATTTCATTGTTCATTGAGGACTTCTGGATGAAGAAAACCCTGAATGATTTGGTGGGGACTAACTCATCTGCAGCTGTTTTGATTAAGTCTGTGAAGACCCTGGTGTAATCATTCAGATTCTCAGCTGAGTTCTTAAAGACTGCCCAATCCATTGACTTGAAGCAGTCCTGTAACCTTTCTTCAGCCTCTTGTGACTACCTTCTGGCTGTCCTCATGTCTGGAGCCTCTCTTTTTTTAGGGCCTGTTTGTATGAAGGCAGAAGGAGCGCAGGCAAGTGATCAGACTTGCCAAAATGTGGTATCAGAAAAGAATAGTAGGCCTTTCTTATCTTGGTGTAACAGTGATTTAAGTGTGCTGGAACCTTTGGTATAGCACTTTTTTTTTGGAGACAGGTCTGGTTAAAGTCGCTGGCTATGATTTGTAATGTATTGGGGTGGACTGTCTCATGTCTACAAGTGGCTGTTTGTCATAGTCATCGGGAGGGATCCAAACTCTGGAGAGAATCGCTGATGAGAACTCTCTGGGTAGGTGGAATGGTCTGCCTTTATTTGGGATTTGTAGGTTGTATCATTAGTAATGAATACAAATCATCAAAGCAAATACATAGTTTATTATCAGACATAAAATTGGAAGCATTCACATTAGGCAAACAAAATAACGCAATCATCTGAATGTTTTTTTGCTATTAATGTCCATTGTAATTCCCATACTTTAAATTAGTTTTTGAGGCTACAATTTTTGAAATAGTACCTATGACTTACTCCACTATTTAAATATTTAATGTTTTCAGAGTATAAATGTGTTCTTTTTCAATTCATTACAGGGAAATGCACTGCAGATCATTGTAGATTCCTGCAGGGGTGAATCACAGACAGTAACTTTGAGACTTTTGTGTTCAACTGCACATTCACTGAAATTAAACAAATGCCAACAAACATATTATTTCGCCATTAATTCAATGACAAGATTTGAACTTGTACTGTACACATCTGAAATTGTTCCTCATGATGCAGAATCCATTGACCTCATTGTTCCTCATGAACACATCTGAAATTGTTCCTCTTGATGCAGAATATACAGTCAGTCATAGCGATGAACAACTCCAGGGATGTTAGCCAATAGTTCATCAGCACTGCTTTACTAATTAATAGAGAACATAAAGATATTGACTTTTTTTAAAAATGCATTCTCCTCTCCGCTCCCTTCAATAGACTGACTCATATTGTTATACAGTCACAAATATCGTGATTACTTTTGATTTCCTTCAATATAGCTCTCTGTTTCCTTAGGACTGAGCCTGGATGGACAATTTGGAAATCACAGACAAGCCTGATCAAATACTTAGCAAAAATTAATTATACTTAATTTTCCAGCTGGGATTCACTGATACTGATTAAGAATTAGTTTTTTTCCCCTCTACTTTTTGAACTCAACTTTAGTCTCCCTTATTTCTACCCAGCCGAGATTGATAAGTTCAACACATAAAGAGTGTTTGTGCAGTTCTCTGCTCCACGTTACCTGTGTAATTATTAAATGAAAGGGGGGAGAAAAAGGTTAATTTTCAAATGTGGCTTCCCATCAAAGATGCTCAGAATAAGTATTTTTAGATGTTGTTGGAAATGTTGCCAATTTAGACAGCCATCATGACATTTTGATTTTTAAATTGGACCTTTGCAGAAGTAAAAGGCTTTATCGTATGGTTAAGGAGAGCAATGATTAATAGTGAACTGAATTCTACCAGAACAGTTCTTTCCACTCGCATTTTATTTTCTAGAATTTTCTTCATAAGAAAAACATTATCTCCAGAGTTGGCTACTATATATCTCAGGTAAAGACAAGTAAATAGAGTTGACAAACTTCAGTTCAATTTATCTTTATTGGAAAATGTCACCTAGACATCCCTTCATCAAAAAAAGGGACATTTTTTTTTAATATACCATAAAAATTGTATTACAGTGTGTGCAATCAATGGGAAATGTGATGAAAAGTGGCTTTGAATTTCTGTGTGTCTATAATAATTTCAATGTATTATTTATTCTATAGTCAATGTTAAATACTTTTTTTCCAGGACATTGGCACTGGTTCAGTTTTTCATTAAAATCAGACCTTTTATTGTTTGTTTAAAAGACATGAAAGAGCTACATATTAATGTCACATGTCATATGGAGGCAGTTACTATAATATACACTTAAGCAACTAGTTTTAGTTTTCATCATTTTAATATGTCTATTAACCTTACTGACATTCAGCTCAAAAGACCATATTTATCAAATAATTTTCCATCACTCTGTCCAACCCAAAAACCCTTTGGAATTGTTTGCAAGACATCTTCACTGCTGGAATCCCACAGTATTTATATTTCTTGTTTTATATGACACATCCCCAGTTTTGATGCCTGAAATTAACAGACCCATGAGTGGCAAACACATCAGTGGCCAGGCTGAGAAGACCGGCAAAGAAGTTCAAAGGCTTCCTCACCAATATGGGTTGTTACGTAAAGGAGCAGGTTAGCATCTGCGGGTTCGATCAACTAATTTTTCATTCAGCACCTTATTCTCAGTGTGGCAGTGGCCATTTCCAGAGGACATCTGTTTAAGGCGAGTGGGGGAAAGTTTAGGGGAGATGACAGAGGTACGTTTTTCACGCAGAGTGATGGGTACCTGGAATGCATTGCTGGTGATAGTGGTTGAGACTGATTGCAACAGGGATATTTAAAAGACATGGATGTAAGAAAAATTGGAGGTTATGAACTGTGAAGAAAGCAAGGGTTAGATTGATCGTGGAGTAGGTTTACGTGTCAGCACAATATTGTAGGTCAAAAGCCCTGTACCGTGCTGTACAGGTACTGTTCTATGTCTGACTCTTTAACAAAACTGAGGATAATACTTCCTTGCCCCCCCCCCCCCCGACCCCACCTACTATTGTACCTATATATATGAAGAAATGCATGTATTTACGTGCATCCACACAAGTTTGCAAATATGTACATGCAAATGAGCTTAAAAGTGCAAACACACAACACACAGGTATGCTCACGCACAGAATAATTGCTAATTTCTGCTATCCTATATGCAATGGCGTGAAGCAAGGTTATGTTCTCGCACCAACCCTCTTTTCAAACTTCTTCAGCATGATGCTGAACCAAGCCATGAAAGACCTCAACAATGAAGACGCTGTTTACATCTGGTACCACACGGATGGCAGACTCTTCAATCTGAGGCGCCTGCAAGCTCACACCAAGACACGAGAAACTTGTCCGCGAACTACTCTTTGCAGACGATGCCGCTTTAGTTGCCCATTCAGAGCCAGCTCTTCAGCGCTTGACGTCCTGTTTTGCGGAAACTGCCAAAATGTTTGGCCTGGAAGTCAGCCTGAAGAAAACTGAAGTCCTCCATCAGCCAGCTCCCCACCATGACTACCAGCCCCCCCACATCTCCATCGGGCACACAAAACTCAAAACGGTCAACCAGTTTACCTATCTCGGATGCACCATTTCATCTGATGCAAGGATCGACAACGAGATAGACAACAGACTCGCCAAGGCAAATAGCGCCTTTGGAAGACTACACAAAAGAGTCTGGAAAAACAACCAACTGAAAAACCTCACAAAGATAAGCGTATACAGAGCCGTTGTCATACCCACACTCCTGTTCGGCTCCGAATCATGGGTCCTCTACCGGCATCACCTACGGCTCCTAGAACGCTTCCACCAGCGTTGTCTCCACTCCATCCTCAACATTCATTGGAGCGCCTTCATCCCTAATGTCGAAGTACTCGAGATGGCAGAGGTCGACAGCATCGAGTCCACGCTGCTGAAGATCCAGCTGCGCTGGGTGGGTCACGTCTCCAGAATGGAGGACCATCGCCTTCCCAAGATCGTGTTATATGGCGAGCTCTCCACTGGCCACTGTGACAGAGGTGCACCAAAAAAGAGGTACAAGGACTGCCTAAAGAAATCTCTTGGTGCCTGCCACATTGACCATCGCCAGTGGGCTGATCTTGCCTCAAACCGTGCATCTTGGCGCCTCATAGTTCGGCGGGCAGCAACCTCCTTTGAAGAAGACCGCAGAGCCCACCTCACTGACAAAAGACGAAGGAGGAAATACCCAACACCCAACCGCAACCAACCAATTTTCCCCTGCAACCGCTGCAACCGTGTCTGCCTGTCCCGCATCGGACTTGTCAGCCACAAATGAGCCTGCAGCTGACATGGACATTTACCCCCTCCATAAATCTTCGTCCGCGAAGCCAAGCCAAAGAAAGAAATATGCAATGGGCAAATGCAAATTTTATTCTCAGGGATTGTGAGCAATTAGTCGATGCTGAGTTGTGTGTTCCCTTTTGAGGCTGATTTTATGTTAGCATCTTGGAGAAACAATCTTCTGAGTTTCCTCCATATTGCTTACTTTCTATTCCATGTTTCTTTTAAGACCAGCAGCATGGTTACAGGCCCTTTCAGCCCACAAGCCAGTCGGTGCTGCCCAATTACACCCCAAAATCCTGGTACATTTTGAAGGGTGGTATGAAACCAGAAAACCTGGAGGAAACCCACACAGACACGAGGAGAATGTATAAACTCCTTACAGACAGCGCTGGATTCGAACCCTGGTTACTGGCATAGCAACAGTGCTGTGCTAACCATGCTGCTCCTCCAGTTTTCTGCTGGAGACTGTACAAGATTTGCCTACATTTCCTTCCACAGTTGAATAGCTTGCTGACTTAATTGTGAAGTCTCACTCCAAAAAGGTCAGACTATGTCTCTCCGAGATTCTGTGTTTTTAGAAAGGGCAGGAGTAAATGGAGGGAATTGTCAAAAATGGAAGGAATATGGATGCTAAAGCAAATATCCTGAGTCCAAATGTATTGTCATAATCCTTGGTGTCACATCATTCTAACAAGATAGAGCAGATAGCAAAAATGTGAATAGTGCATTCTGTACATTGGAGAGACCAATTCCAGATTGGGAGATTGCTTTGCTGAGCACCTCTGCAACCGCAGCAACCTCCCAGTTGTCAACCCTTTCAATTCTGAGTTACACTCGCAGACTCGCACATCTGTCCATGGCCCTTTGAACTATCCAACCCTGACCACCCGCAGATTGGAGGGTCAACACCTTCTCTTCCGTCTGGGCACTCTCTAGCCAGATGGCATTAACGTCGACTTCTCTGCTTTCTGCTAAATTTGCTTGCCTTTTCTTTCCCCTCCCCCTGTCTTTCCAGTTCTCCCCTCTCTTCCCCCTTACCCATCCAACCATCCCTCCTCCCCTTCATTGCTGCTGTCCCCTCCCTCCCCTCATCTACCTTTGCCACCCCCCCTCATCCTTTTGTTCAGACTCCTGCCAGCATTCTTTCATCCCTTGATGAAGGGCTCAAGCCCGAAATGTTGGTTATGTATTTCTACCTTGGCTACATAAAGGAGGACTCTCTTTGACCTGCTGAGCTACTCCAGCATTTAGTGTTTTTTACTTCAATCAAGGTGTTTTCAGATTTTCATGATTACTTTATAGAGGACAACTCTGGTATAGAAATTACCCCTTGTTGCGGGTGATAAATTAACTGATAATGTGAAGGATAATGAATCAAGAGTCAGGAAATATCAAAGATAACTGAAGGTAAGTTAGAAATTCTGCAGATTTTTGGGTCTCATGCTCTACACAAAAGTACTGCAGAAACTCAACAGGTCGTGCATGCAGCATCCATAGATAGTAAATATGTCTGGGCTGTGTCCTTCAGGATTGCTGAATAAAAACAGACACCTGAATAGAAAGGTGTGGGCCGAGGGGAGTTGAGGGAGGAGGAAGGCGAAGAACACAGGTTAACAGAGAAGAGATAATAGGTGGATACAGGTGGGAGGCTGGAAGAGAAAGACGCTAAGAAGTAAGGGGGAGAGGCCAAAGGGTTAAGAAAGATAGCTCTCTGATAGGAGAAGGAAGAAAATGCAAAGCTAGTGGAAGTAAGAGAGATAAGGGAGAGACCAGAAGAGAGGGTTTAATGGAAATTTGAGGTCAATATTGATGCTATCTAGTTGGAGACTGCTGAGATATAAGGTGTTGTTCCTCCAATTTGCAGGTGGCCTCAACTTGGCAGTACATGACTCCATGACAGACATGTCAGTGTGGTAGTGCAATGTCAAATTGAAGTGGTGAGCCATTGGGCTGTGCTTATTGTTAGCTGACAGCTAGTTCCTAAGATGAACAGTTTTTTTTTCCAGAAGAGGAGCCCAGAAGTGGAGGGATTTAAGGTGGTAAGACCTGGCTAAGAGAATACTATGAGCCAATAATTGAACCAAAGGACAATGTAAGCAAAAACCAGTCAAATGACAAATTCAGGATTTGGTGTGGGCAAGGGTTTATCATGGTAGGCAAGGAGACTGAAGGTAGCAAAAGGGAGGTTATATAAGATTTGGAGAACAAAAATGAACATTTCATTCTCAAAGTCCCTAATGTAAACCTGCCCCTCCAAAGCCTTCCCCACTTTGTCTCGCTTAGGATGACCTTTAAATCTTTGAAATCACTTGCAACAACCCATTGATGATTAAATGACAGAGCAATGCAGATTAATTCAGAAAAGGATACAGGCAATATACTTTTGACAGTGGAACTCACCCTAAGCTAATTGCTTATTTTAATATTGATTGTGGGCTTTGTGGTGTTTCACACGATTGCTACATTTCAAAACAATGTAGGAGTGATTGTATTTCAAAAGGAACTATTGTGGGATATTGTGATTGCTCATTGAAAGCTGCATCAATGTAAGTTCTTTTCTTTGTAATCTAGGATGGAGACTTGGCCCAGCAAGGAAGATATTAGGCAAGTCTGAAAGAAAACAAGTTTCTCTGTAACATGGGGAAGAAAGAATATGCAGATCCTTAGAAGGATAAAGTAAGAACCAAAAGAGGCAATTGATCAAAGTCTGCCTTGGGTTTTTGAAAACATCGAGCTGGTTAAAAGATAGGGAGATGTATCAATATAAAGAGTTTCATAGCTCTACAGTCATAACAAGTAATTAATTGAATTAGGGAAACAAGAGACTGCAGATGGTGGAAAACAGGAGCAACACAGAAGGTGTTTGTTGGAGGAACTTATTAGCAGGTCAGGCAGCATCATTTGGAGGCAATAGGCAATTGATGGCTTGGGAAGAAAATCTTTCATCAGTCCTGGCAAGAAATGGGGCAGAAGCCTGACTAAAATGTTTGAAGGAGGAGAAGGTCATGAGCTGGCAGGGGATGGGTGAGAGGGGGAAGTGGGAAGGTGGGAAGAGAAATGGGAATAATGTAAGAAGCTCAGAGATGATAATAGGAAGAGGCAAAAGGGCTCAGGAAGAAGGAATCTGATGGGAGATAGTGGATAATGGAAAGAAGAGAAGATGATGGGATGCTTGACGGAGGAAGGTATGAGTGATGAACAAATGGAGAAGGTGACGGGGGAAAGGAAGGAAAAGAGGATGACTGGGATGGGGGATCAGGGAAAACAAAAAGGGGCTGGAAAACAAGGAGAGAGGGGAGGGTGCTGTAAATTGGAGGCTGATGTTGATGCCATTTGGTTGGAGAAAGCCAAGATAGAATTCAAGGTGGTGTTCTTCTAATTTGAGTCTAGTCTTGGCAGTAAAGTAGGCCATGGACAAGACATGACAATATGGGAATGGGAAGTGGAATTAAAGTGGCTGGTCACTGGGAAATTTTAGACATTGTGTCAAATGGAGTTAAGGTGCTCATGAAGTGGTATTTATTTATCTATTTTTCCTCCTCTCCCCCCCCCCCCCCTCACCTGCATCTGGTCTCTTTTTTTTTTAAACTTTATTTATTAGTTCAAAATACAGATGATAAGTAACATATCTAACAATAAACCATAAACATGAATGTTATATTTTATATATATATAAAAAAGAAAAAAAAGAAAGAAGAAAAAAAAAGAACCCCCCCCCCTTCAGCCAACTCTCCTAAGGAGAGCCATAAAAAGAAGAAAAAAAAATTAAGAAAAAAAATTAAGCATACATATGAAGATCTAATCAATGTAAGTCGAAATGTAAATATTCTGAATATAACAACCACTTGTTAATGAAAAATTATAGTTATCACGCGAAACATATGTAATTTTTTCCATTCTTAAACAATATTTCATCTCATTATGCCATCTATTAATATCAATCATATTCGTATCTTTTCACATACTAGCAATACATTTTTTTCGCTACAGGTAAAGCTAAATATACAAAAGCAAGTTGAAACTTATCTAATCCCAAACCTTTCAGAGGTTGCAAACTACCCAATAAAAATACTGTCGGATTTAAAGGTATTTTAATCTATACAGGTATTCCAGAAACAGCTGAACTTTCTTCCAAAAAGATTGTACATGACCAAACCGAATGAAAAAAAGTTCCAACAAAGTTACCACATCTAAAACACAAATCTGATTCATGAAAACCATACTTTTTAAATTTTTCAGGTGTTAAATATAATTGATGTAAAATATTATGATTAATCATTGCATAATGTGCATTTATCAATCTAGTTACACTATCATAACAAATATCTAACCAATCATCCTCAGAAAAATAAAACCGATATCCACTTCCCATTGACCTTTGGATTTATCCAAACCTTTTTATCCATACCATCCTGTAATATTTGATACATAAATGAAATATAACCCTTCTCTGGTACCTTCGTAAGAAAAGTCTCAAATTTAGTCATTTCAGGTAAAATCATATCTCTACCAAACACATGTTTCACCAAAGATCGAATTTGATAATAAAGAAACAAAGAGTTCTTATCAATATCATAACTATCTCTCATCTGGTCAAAAGATAAAAATTTACCTTCTTTAAAACAATCTCCCAAATTTTCCACACCTTTAAATCTCCAATGCAATAAACTTCGATTATGTATTGAGAAAGAAATAAGTTGATTATTATACAATTGTGTCAATGCCGATAATTCACCTCTAGAACCTATCAATTTCTTTTTCTTTGTCCATAACATCATTAAATGTTTTAATATAGGCACATTATGTTGCTGTAACAAATTTACATTCCATCTAAACAAAAATTGATGTATTTCAAATTCAGAGATATTTGCCATCTCAATTTTAGACCAAATAGGGAGCTGTTCCAAATCCATCAATGAACTAATAAATTTAAATTGGGCTGCTTCATAATAATTTTGAAAATGTGGTAAACGTAGTCCCCCTAATTCATATTTCCAAGTTAATTTATTCAAGGCTACTCTTGAAAATTTACCTCTCCATAAAAACTCCCTAACCATTTTATTCAAATCTCGAAAAAAAATATTATCAAGTAAATACGGAATAGATTGAAATAAATATTGCATATGTGGAAAAATATTCATCTTAATTGTATTTATTCTACCCAATAAATTAATAGGCAAATCTTTCCATTTAATCAAATCAGTTTTCATTTTTTAATTAATGGAACATAATTTAATTTATATAAAGATTGATAATTAACATCCAGAATTATACCCAAATACCTAATTCGATCCATCCATTTTAAATTAAGAATATTCTTATAAGAGGAATAATCTCCTTCACTCACCGGTAAGATTTCACTTTTTTCCCAATTAACTTTATATCCAGAAAGACATCCATATTGCATCAAACACTCCTTCAAGTGTAAAAGTAATTGAGCTGGATTTGTGAGATACACCAATACATCATCGGCAAATAACTTTCATACCTTGTATCTGTGTATTTTGCCTTATCAACTGTGCCAAAGGTTCGATCACTAACACAAACAAAGCTGGTGACAACCTTTACCAAACAATTTAAACGGTTCCAAAATCAAACCATTGGTCAGTACCCTAGCTACTGGTTTACTATATAAAGCCTTAATCCAACCAATAAAAAGAGGACCAAACTTGAATTTCTCAAAAACTTTGAACAGAAAATTCCACTCAACTCTATCAAATGCTTTTTCGGCATCTAAAGATATCACCATCGGATGGTCTGAAGATTGTCGAAATCTATTAATCAAATTAATCACACGTAAAATATTATCTGAGGCATATCTATTCTTTATAAAACCTGTCTGATCCCTATGAATCAGCTTGGGTAAAAATTTAGCCAATCTATTCGCTAAAATTTTAGCTATAATTTTATAATCTACATTTAACAATGAAATCGGTCTATATGAGGATACGTTCAAAGGATCTCTATCTTTCTTTGGAATTACTGTCATTAAAGCACTAGAATAAGACTCAGGCAATTCATAACGTTCTCCAACCTGGCGGAGCACATCTCTAAACACTCTGGAAAAGTCATCATAAAGAATTTTATAAAATTTGACCAAAAATCCATCATCACCAGGCGATTTACCATTCATCATTTCCATCATAGCCATTTTAATTTCCGAGTCAGTAAATGGTTCTTCCAGCTCCTGTATATCTACATCCTCTAATGTTGGTAAATTCAACTGTGATTAAAAAAAGATCAATCGATCCATTTTCTTGTTTTCCATCAGATGTATATAACTTTTTATAAAATGAACAAAATTCATCATTAATCTCACGAGGTTTATACGTGATAAACAAATTCCGTCTGACAGCATTAATAGTCCTTGAAACCTGTTCTTTCTTTAATTGCCATGGCAATACCTTAAGTGCTTTTTCTCCCCATTCATAATATCGTTGTTTAGTCCTATTAATAATACATTCAAATTGATAAGATTGTAGAGTGTTATATTCCAGTTTCAACCTAGACAATTCTATTTTCTGATCTTCTGTAGCATCTTTCTGAAATTCCTTTTCTAACTCACTAATCCGTTTCTATAATTCAAGACTCTGATTTAATCGATTCTTTTTTATTTTAGAGGTATAACTAATTATTTGTCCTCTCAAATTAGCTTTCATAGTGTCCCATAATATAAACTTACTTTGAACAGAATTAGAATTTTCTTTAAAAAAAATTAATTAGTTTTTTCAAAAAAATCAATAAATTCCGTATTTTTTTATAACATTGTATTAAACCTCCAATGATCGGCCACTTGAATTTTCTCAGAAGTTGCATATGTAAAGTATAACAAAGAATGATCTGAGATCACCCTACTTTTGTATTCCGCTTGTTGTATGTGCCGATACTAAAGAAAAGTCAATCCTTGAAAACGATTCATGTCTAGTTGAATAAAAAGAGAAATCCCTCTTTGTTGGATTAAGACGTCTCCAAATATCCACTAAATTAAGATCTTTCATCAACGCCTGAACCTGAACTGCCATTTTAGATTTCTTAACTTTCTTTGGAAATTTATCTAATAAAGGTTCCAAAACACAATTAAAATCACCACCAACTGCATCTGGTCTCCTTGATGTAGATAGGACCACACTGAGAATAATAAATATATCCTACAGATTCACAGATGAAGTATTGCCTCACTTGGAAGGAATGTTTGGTGCCCTGAATGGTGGTGATGGAAGAGGGGTAGGTGGTGTAGCATTTGGTGCTGTCACAGAGATGAGTGTCGGGGAATGATTAGTGGCAAGGGAGTTGCGGAGAAAGAGTGATCCCTGCAGGAAAACTGAGTGGTGAGGGAAGGGGAAGATGTGACTTATGGTGAGATCCCGTTGGAGGTGATGGAAATTGTAGAGATTACTATGTTGGGTGTGGAAGTTAGTGAGGTGGTGGGGCATTGAGGGCAAGGGGAACCCTATCCCTGTTAGGGCTGGCAATGCAGCAAGGATAGGTATGCAGGAAATGGAGGACATGCCATTGAAGGCTGCATTGACAGTAGTGGAGAGAAAACCATGTTTACTCAAGAAGGAGCACATCTCTGAAGTTCTGGAATGGAAAGACATGTCATGGGAACAGATGCAGTGGAGATGGACGAAGTGACAGAAGGAAATAGCATCCTTGCAGGAGTCTGGGTTGGAAGACATGTAGTCCAGGTAACTGTGGGGTCAGAGGGTTTGTAAAAGATGTTGATTAATAGTTTGTCACCTGAAATGGAGTCAGAGAGACCAAGGTGGAGAGAGAGGTACCAGATTGACCAAATGAATTTGAGGGCAGAGTGGAAGTTGGCGAAGTCATTAAAATTGATAAGCTTATCCTGGATGAAGGACGCAGCACCAATCTAGTTGTCAATGTCACGGAGAAAGAGTTGGGGAGCATTACCCTCCAGACCTCTCCCATTACCTGGATTGGTCCATGCAGCCAACACAAAGACAGGCATAGCTGTGGCCCACATGAGTACCCACTGCTCTACTTTTGATCTAAAGAAAGTGGAAGTTGGCTGAAGGATGAAGATAGTGAGAATAAATTTTAGGAAGAAGTGAAGCTTAGACTCTAATTGCTTTAGAGTATCAGCTACCTGAGAAAGATTTGTAAGGGAGAATGGCAAAGAAGAGTTTTCATTGCAGGATAAACTGAAAGTTAGAACAAGAGAATGAAAAATATGAGGAATATTAAGTATTTTATGTCGTACCCATAAAGTAGCATGAGAGGTGTTGCGATAATGTCTGCAGATATAACAGAGCTTTTTTGAAATACATCGAGACTTTAAAGAGAATGAAATTAAACAGAATTAACTCTTTCACAACTGTCAGCTTTCCTGCAAAGCTATTTTACAAATGTGGACTTGTGCATTAAAGTCATGGTAAAAGTTGACTGGAAAAGTAGTTTGCTTTGGTTAGCAGTGAGCTGCAGTCACCAACTTCCAGCTTCACAAGGGGCGTCTCAGTAGGGAAGTCAGACATTGTCAAGTTGCTGTCCTTCCTTTAGTTACCTTTAGAGAATTGATAAAAAATGTGAAAAATGCTGGACTCCATGGCAGAGTGGGTAGAATAAGGAGTCAGTTAGCTGAGACTGAATCACTAAGGAACTGAAGGCTCGGTGCGTATACACCCACAAAATAATTTTAGCAAATAAGTAGCGGGACAGAAGTTTGTTCTTTCAGATTCCAGGCATGCACACTAATGCTAATGAGGCCTTTTTTTCAGTCTACATGAGAGAATGAATGCAGCAGCATCTGCCCCTCATGGGGTGAAGAGGGGGAGGAGAGAGGAAGAGCCATTGATTGCCAGTTTCAAAACATCCCTGGAAGCAGTAGCTTCCCTTTTTATTCATTCTCTTTTTTTGCAGTTCCTACCAGGAAGTGAAAGTCTTCTATAGTGACAAATAGAATCATATTGACTTTGTTGTAAATTTAATAGAAGTGATTTCTTGATGTGATCAAGTCTTTATTTGCACACTGGCTGGTCCTGATATCCAGTCCAAGATTGGGAAGGAAAGCAATAGAATTTTCTCCTTATTTCCTGTCTATATAAATTTCTGCTTTACGAAAGAGAGAGGGAGAGAGAGAGAGAGAGAGAGGCTGGTGGGGGGGGTGGGGGGGGGTCGGAATGGGAGGGGGTGCTGCTGGAATTCACCCCAAGTAGGACAAATACTGATAGCTTCAAATAGAGATGAACACTCAGTAATATTTCAAGCATCTTCTTTTCCTGCTGGAGGGTTTGGAAATGTACTCAAATCAAGTCTATGGCTCTTCCTCTTAGCTTCCAATTTCCAACCATATACTTTTCATTTCCCCATCATCACCTCTCGACTCTTCATTACATCTTCCTTTTGGATGGGAATGAAAATATTTGGGCATTAGGTGAGGGCAAACTAATCAGTGGTGATAATCTTAGTTGAATTTGCCAGTGGCGCTTGTTATCAGACTGGTGAATGCTCCTTTGGGTGAGATATTAAAGTTATCACCTGTGGGACTGCCTGTTTGAATGAACCAGCAGATTCAGGGAAGGAAAAGGAACTGGGAGGAAACAGATAAAGCAATCACTCAAAATATTCATTGTGTGCACTAATCCTGAACAAATACCAAAATTCTAGCTGATATGGTTTGAATTCCAAACTGCATTTCTGAAAGACAATGGGTAGTCTGTCTCTGGTACAAACATAGGCTTGTTTGGAGAGTTTTTGTGAACTCTGTTCAGTGACATTCTACCTGATGGTTTTCTGCCTCAGCAAAGCAGCAAAAGCAGCAGAAACATACTTGCTACGTGTGAGAATTGAATTTTCAAATTCTCAATGTGGATCAAGGAAAATGCCAGTGATGTTGGTCCATGGTAGAGGTGCAATGACCTAATATGACATTTAAATGCTTATTAAACTACTAAGCTGCTGTATCAACTTTGCTCTATATGGTAAATCAAGACTGTATCTCTCAGCTAGCAAGTGATTCTCTGAAACCTGAGATGACTTTTAGTTTTAAGGTCTCTAAGACATAAATTAACAGGCGGCATGGGTCACTACGCTTAACCCTTTTCAGAGCAAATTCTTTCTTATTCTTAATGTAATCAAAAACAAGGATATGATAAACTTTGGATAGTTGAACCCAGTAAAACTATGAAGCTATTTTCGAATTAAATAGCATTTGTATTGTTTCTGTAATTGTATGGAAACATAAGTCACTTTAAAAAAATCTTCAGTTGCTATACATCAAAGCCAAGATAGGACATGTAAGATAACATGACATTTGTTTCCTCTTCAGATTGAAATTTGGGTTAGCCATGGTTTGTATATGACAGAAACCTTGGGTGCAGTATCCATTAGACATTCAAATCAAATAGAATGCAACAGCACAGAAACAGGCCATTTGGCCCTTCAAGTCTGTGCTGACCATTATTCCGCATGTCTTATTGACCTGCTCCCTTTCCATAACCCTCCAGACCTTTCCCATCCACGTATCTGTCCAATTTATTCTAAAAACATAAAATAGAACCTGCAGTCACCTCATCAAATGGCAGCTCATTCCATGCTCCCACCACTCTCTGAGTGAAGAAATTTCCCCTAAAGTTTCCCCTTTCCATTTTCACCTGAAAACGATGACCTCTCATATTTATCTCTGCCAATCTAAGTGGAAAAAGCCTACTCGCATCCACCCTGTCTATACCTCTCATAATCTTGTCAACCTCTATCAAATCTCCCTTCATTCTTCTATGCTCCAAGGAATACTGTTTAATCTTTCCCTGTAGCTCAACTACTGAAGACCTGGCAACATCCTAGTAAATCTTCTCTGCACTCTTTCAAACTTACTGATATCCTTCCTGTAGTTCGGTGACCAGAATTGCACACAATATTCCAAATTTGACCTTGCCAATCACTTAAACAACCAGGATGACATCCCAACTCCTATACTCAATACTTTGGCATTTTAGCCTTTATAAATCAAAAACTTTCTTTACAAGTCTACCTACCTGCGATGCCACCTTCAGGGAACAGTGTATCTGTATTCCCAGATCTCTTTACCCCTCACACTCCTCAGTGCCCTACCATTTATTGTATATGTCATATCTTGGTTTACTTTTCCAAAATCCAACACCTCATACTTTTCTGCATTAAACTCTACCTGCCATTCTTTGGCCCATTCTCCCAGTTGGTCTCAATCCCTCTGCAAACTTTGAAAATCTTCTCCAGATCATTGATATAGACAACAAACAACAATGGTCCCAGCACAGATCCCTGAGGCACACCACTAGTCACAGGCCTCAAATCTGAGAAGCAATCATCCACTACCACTCTCTGTTTTCTCCCACTCAACCAATTTCAAATCCAATTTACAACCTCTCCATGGATACCTAGTGTCTGAACCTCCTGAACTAACCTCCCAAGTTGGACCTTGTCATAGGCTTTACTAAAGTCCACGTAGATAACATCCACAGCCTTTCCTTCATCTACCTTCTTGGTACCTTTTTTTTTAAAGAGTAACAAGATTTGTTAAACACCACCTACCATGCACAAAGCCATGTTGACTGTCCTTAATCAACCCATGGCTATCTAAATACCTATATACCCTACCTCTCAGAACTCATTCCAATAATTTATCTACTACTGACATCAGCTCACAGGACTATAATTATCTGGTTTATTTTTGGAGCCTTTTTTAAACAAGAGGATCACATGAGCTGCCCTCCAATTCTCTGGCACCTTACCCATGGCTAAGGACATTTTGAATATATCTGCCAGGGCCTCTGTAATTTCCACACTTGTCTCCCTTAAGGTCTGAGGGAATATCATATCCAGCCTGGGGGATTTATCTACCTTTATTTGTTGTAAGGCAGCAAGCACCTCCTCCTCCTTAACCTCCTTAGGTTCCATGACACTTCTGTTTGTTTCCCTTCCTTCCTTATGCACTATGTCAGTTTCCTGAGTAAATACTGATGCAAAAATAAAACTATTTAAGATCTCCCCCATTACGTGAGGCTCCACACACTGATCCTCTAGTGGACTAATTTTGTCCCTTACTTTCCTTTTAATCTTAATATACATGTAGAAACCTTTTGGAACACACTTTTTCAGTCAGGCTTTGATTCAAACAATTTTAAGTATGTGAACACTGGACGAAAATGTAATAATAATATGGGTAAAAATAAACCAAAGTAATTCCAATAACTGGATCTTACTGGTTTGAATACCATTCATAATCTATTTAGGATCTGACCTTCAAAAACCACTTGCAAGTTTGACTGTTATTAGGTATAAGCTCTCAATGCTAGCTGAGAACATTGGGGATTCAAGAGATGGAAAGATGATAAATATCATCAGTATCTTTGAATTGACATTACTTTTGTCTTCCAATGAACCTGTACAGAATAGTCACTAAACCAAAAATACTGTGTAGGTGCACTATAATATTTATGAACACAAAGAGCCTGTATTATTTGATTTGAAAATGAGAATGGCCACCTTCTTCCCATGTAGAATGGTGTAGTGTTATTGTGTGGACCACTGATTTATGTTGTATGGTGGCTGTGTTCTACAACTAATGCATTTTATTTTTGTAATATTATTTCATATGAAACACATGGAAGTCATGTTACTGTTATTGATAATAAAAACTTAATATTATTCCCTGTTTAATAATTTTCCCCTTCATTCTATCAATCAGCTATTATTGCCCCTTGTGGTCTTTCATTTGTCCACAGAATTGTTGAAACCCTTTATCTGTTCTTACCGAAACAATCATTACTGTGAGAGATTGTAAAGAAATTTTTTAAATAGTCTAAAGAATAATCCAGTAATTCTCCATGCCTGATTCAGCTTTAGATTAACTCATTTTTAGTTAATTATTAAAATAGGATAGTGTGGAAAATATATATTTGTACACATGTTTAAGTACATCAACCAACTTGTTTATGCAGGACAAACTAAATGCATGCATGTTTTTTTTTGAATCATAGAACATTTGTTTCTAAAGACCATATAACCATTTATGGAGTGGAAACAGGCCATGTCGACCTTTCGAGTCCGCACTGGTTCACTAGAACAACTCCACTAGCTCAACCAAACTGCTTCCCTGCAGTTCTTCGGGAAGGTTGATCTGCCTGGTCTGTTTATGATGCTCGCCTCACTTCAACATAGCAAATGCCCTCTGGCCTAGATAACCAGAGAGGTGTGTAAAAATATCGAGAAATTAGAAATGGTCAGTGAGCCCCAACTTTGCCACCATTGTCCAGTGTGAAAATTAATAATCATGTGGAACAAATAAATGGGTTTTGAACCTTGTGAAATTTGCATTTGGATGCATCTTCACACTTTTTTAAAAATAGTTTATTTAAAATGTTTGACCATTCATGCAGTCAACTACAAAATTTAAAATTATAAGTACAAA